>NC_068938.1:55806162-55825424 GCF_016801865.2 Culex pipiens pallens
TGTCCGTCCCATATGTAAAAACAGCAAGCCGAGAAAAACGCGTGTCAAAGTTGTTCCGCCCATAAGGCTACGTGTTAGAATTTCTCGAAAAAGTGGATTTTCTCCGGCTTTCTAGAACAAAGTATTAAATTTTATTGGTTTTTCTGATAGTTTACATGATTTTGAACCAAACTGCGTCATTACCTCAAAATTGACAAAATTACATATGGGACGGACTTGATTTGAGCGGCAGTTTGAATCATAGCGAAAAACGGTCAAAACTTGGCAAAAGATGGCCTGAAAAAGTGATGGAAAAGAAAAACACTTAATGTTGTCGAATACTAAAATCTTTTCCTTTCTCATTCTGAGTTCACAATGTGCTTGTTTTTTCTTACTTGATTATCGAATAAAACTTGAACGTAGGTATAGATTTCCTTAAGGGGTTACATACATGTAGAAAATCAAAAATTTCGTATTTCAGAAAATTTAATAAATCCACTAAAATAGTAGTTTATGCAACATGTTGCAAAAAGAAGATTTTTTCAGCACGATACAACGTTTTTTTGCAATTCCGAAAAACACCCTTTGAACAAAATTATAAGACAAACGCCCATGCATTGAGTCATTGAATCTTTTAAATCAAAAAAAATGTTGAAAAGCATAACTTTTCCTAACAAGTGCTGAAAAGTTCAACTTTTCAGCATCCATTTCAGTGCTGAAAAGTAGAACTTTTCAGCATTTCTTTTGAAAAGGGTTACTATTCGATTCTGTTATTTTTGGTACAGAAAAGTAGGCTGTTTCGTCGCTCAAGAATGACAGGAAAAGTAAATAGTTTCACGACGGAATGGCAAAAAGATGATTTTCAATCACTCCTGAAAGTTTCATGAAGATATTTCATGATTAAACTGAGTAAGAGACGATTTACGTTCAAAATTTTGCCTTGCGCAAAGCGAACTGTCGAACTTTGTGAGAGTTTTTCTCTGAACACCGAGTTGATTTACGGGTGCCACGATATCTCGAGATGGAATAGACCAAATTGGCTGAAATTTAGGTTGAAGACTCCCAAGACATATCCCGTGTGCATGACGAAGCCCGATTTTGAAATGTTGCTTTTTAAAAAAATACAAAAATCTATAACTGGCGATTTTTCATATGAAAAACATAAAAATATTTTTATCTTTTTTTCAAACAAAAATTTTGAAAATCGGGCTTCGTCATGCACACAGAACCGGTTTAACGAGGCTTCACCAAAATTTTGAGCCGATTTGGTCAAAGCAGTGTGGAGATATCGTGGCACCCGATTTTTGAAACTGCTAACTTAAAATGGCTATATCTCGGCAATGATACAACCAAATATCTTCAAATTTATTTTGATAATAGTTGAAAATATGTTTTTAATGCCCTTTAAACATAATTAAAAAAAAGTTTAAGTGTGTGCCCAAACCAACCTCTTACATTTTTGTCGATTTGCATGTATGTAACCCCTTAACAGATTTCAAAATTATTTTTGAAAAAAAAACGTAATGCTTAATTTAAACCAATTTTCGATTTCTAGCTCATTTTTTAGCAACATTTTTTTGCATAATAACAAAACAATCATCAACATTTCCAGCTCAACTCACCGTCCGGTTCCCCAGATTCCGCACCCGGCAGTTGAGGTACGCCGTGTTGCCGACGAGCGCGGTCACGTTCCGGGAGGCCGAAATGTCAAAGTACGGGCCCCGGTCGAGCGGATTCCGCGCGATGCCGTCGCCCTCTGGCCCGTCCAGATCGGCCTCGTCAAAGGACGACGTCTGGAAGTAGTGCTTCGGTGGGGTGTACGTGTGGGGCTCGTCAATGTCCACCGTTTGCGAGGGCGAGGAGATGCCTGTGGGGGTAAATTGATTGATCCGAGATTAATTACGTTTTCCGGTTGGGCGCAGAGCATTGACAGTGGCCCGGGGTTTTCGGGGTTGGGTCGGGGGACTTTCTTTGTCTCTTGAATGACTCTCTAAGGGTCGGAATCACTTCTGAGAAAAAAAAGTTAGGGACACAAAAATTCATCAATCTGGATTCTATATTGGATTAATTTTGAAAAATTAAGAAACCGTCTGTCTCCAATCGGGTGTGATTGATGAAGTTTTGATACTTTGGAGGAAGGATCCTAGAAGGTTGTTCAACTGTAGCTGGATGGAAAGCAAATTCACTTACCATTGTTAACGTTTAAGAAAATCATCACAACCACTATGTGCCTCATAGTTTCTAGGTGTGCCAGAGATCCATGTTCTGAAAATAAATGATGAGAATTAGGAAAAATAATTAGATCTTTTAAAATATTTATGAAATTACGTGTATGATTGAAATTTGTTAAAACTATATAATTAATTAGTGCTGAAATACACAATTTATGTAGAAAATAAAGTAGTAACATTCTTCGCTAGCATTTTATTGGCATAGATTTTTGTTCCTTTGCCTTGTATGGGGAATCTTCAAAAACTAGAAGAACCACTAGACCGTGTTTTCGTCCGGCGAATTTGAGCACAATCGCAGTTGAAGCGAAATTTCCGTTTAACCACGCATGAAAACGTCTCTATTTCTGGTAATACCTTCGTTAGATCTACCTCTTGTCAAAAAGGCAAGAAGTTAACAAGGGTAAAATAGGTTGAACAAAGTTTTTCCTACTTGAATTTTGATGGTTTTCAATTTTTCAAAAGGTTTTCCATGTTTTAATATCATCAACATTTTAAAACATGAATTATTCATGTTGGAAAAAACTACAAAATTCCATTCAACCCTCGTCACCCTTGTTCGAGCTAATTTCCTCACCATCAGCGGTGCCGGTGGGCGGAAAAGACATTCCAGAACATGTCACCGTACAAGCTTTTCCCGACGTCACTTCCTTTCGCCACATGTGGCCGCAGAGAGACCGGTTCTATCCATATGCTCTGAGTGGCCGTAGGCCCCAGCCGGCACGGTGTGACGCGCTCACTTTCGCTTAATTAGAAACACTTAATTTAGTCCGCCTAGAGAGGGACGACTCTGATCCCTCACATCGTTGACGTTGTGCTGGGTTGTCACATTTACAACTTTATTCTTAAATTGAACTCAAGAAGATATTGAATTACGCCAAGTTGGCATGACTCCTACGACCTGAGTACCACAACTTTGTCGTAGTCGTCCACCGAATAATCATCTTGCTCGTGGTTCAACTAGACCTGGCCAATCAGGATGATGTCGTCTGGTTCCCCTACACACATGAGTGTGCAGTAGGTAGGTAGGTTCGCAAAGTCCTTGGCAGGCAGGCTTGAAGGTCGAGTCACACCGTCGAGTCAGACGACTCCATGTTCTCGATGTCATCCCCTGGCCCAACTTCTTAATTATAACGTCTAGAAGCAATTCTTTCGCCGCCGCCGCCTAACGAACACAGGCTGGGGCCAATTTGCCTTGGACCAGATGACAAGCTCTGATATGGATGGACCTCGAGGAAAATAGCTTTTCTAAGGACGAACGGGCCCCGTCGTTCAACCGGAAAACCGGAGTTTATACAACTTGCAAATTAGTGAGTCGGCCCCCTGGGAGGGGGCTCTTGACGGCAATGTTTAAAGCCATTCAGGCATTGCCCAGATCCGATCCAAAAGGGAATCCACTTTGAAAGATAAGACGTTTGATGAACGAGCCAATCGCATTGTCTTCGAGAGGTTAATCTTCGGCAATCCGGTGCTCTTCGATATTAATACATGGCACTGATTAGTAGCTCCGTCTAATGAAGTTGAAATCTATTGTCTGACCAACCGTGGACAGAGTATAATTTAAGGTTTGATGATGTGGAATAGAACAACTGAGTGCATAATTGACAAAGGGAGCGAGCGGTCGTAAAAAATATTCGGATTGAAAAGTGTTTTTTTTGTGTGCCTTTTGTTTCGCATTTTTGTCGTGTATTGTGTGCTGCGTGGAGAAGATTACCCTCTGAAAATGCAGCGTCATCAGTGCATAATTGGCAAAGGGAGCGCGTGGTCGTAAAAAATATTTGGAGTGAAAAGTGATTTCTTTTGTGATTTTTAAAGCCCTTCCTATATCATCGTTGATCGGAAGGCACGGCGTCGGGTGGATTGTGTTTAAATTTTTCGAATATGGTTTTATTTTTTTTTGCGGTGAAAAAGCCTTTCCTATATAATGAACGAAAGACGCACTGACAATTTGGATCGTTGAGTTAAAAGTGGAGCAAAATAACTGTGTGTGAGTGATTTTGTGTGTTAACCAGAAAGACCTTCCCATAGCATCGTTGCTCGGAAGGCTCGCCGACGGGTCTGTTATGAAAGTCCTCCCCATAGCGTCGTAGCTCGGGAGGCATCGAAAAGCCAAAACATTATCCTACTAACCCCAAAAAGAATATTAATTACGTGATGCTTGAAGGAGATGCTGTGGATTCAACGGTCTCAAGCGGTATCAACAAGTATATAGCGAAAAACTATGTGCTTGATGAGTCTGCAACTTCAACTATCGGACTAACATTCCTCCCTTTCGTTGGACTGCAGGCTTCTTGGGAGGGCGCCGGTATTGACTAATAAAGTAGGGATCTTCAGAGGTTAAACAGTGAACGGATGGTTGGCTCCCACTGATCATTTTTGATTCATTGTTTAACTTCAGCTGATCTGTCAATAACGGAGTAGCAGCTCATTGGCAGTCAACCATGCTCATGCTCATGCTCATGATGATGTGGAATAGAACAACTGCTGCGTACTTGTAATAACAGTACAAAGAGGATTGAGAATTGACAATGTCTTTAAATCCATTTAAATATTGTGAACACATATTTCATAACAATTATAAAATAAACTCAAAGCATTCTTGGCAATAAATTTGAAAATGAATAGAATAATCTTGAGAAAATAATTTGTAAAAGTAGGGTAATTAGGCGGGTACAAATTAGTGGGTGTCTACCCGTAGTTGCTACACTGTTATTGACCTCCAAGAATTGCTCTGTGGACCACAGATGAAGAGTAGGAACTAATCATCACCACTTCGCAACTTTCAAATGTCCCTATCATGCTAGTCAATCACAGCGCCGGCCACGACCAGTGGTAAGACACGGGGAAGTGGATGGGAATTTTAGTCCGATACTTGAGTGATGAAGGCCGCTAAATCGGCTGCGTCTTCGACAAAGTATCATGTGAGATTCAGAATTCAGGATGAAGATTTGACAGGGCACCTAGAAGTCCTTAAAAACTTTACCTTGAATCCGGCGTTAAACTCAATAGTAGACTGGATGCCGACAAAGGCTAACTATGACATTCCGTTCACAGTGGACGCTAAAAGTCGCTACGAGTGGGATAATGGTGGGCCTAATCTTCGTCCAGGCTCTATTCTGTTCTACACGGATGGTTCTAGAATGAATAATAAAACGGGAGCTGGAGTGTTTGGACCAGGAATTAAGACATCTGTTCCAATGGGACAATTTCCAACAGTTTTTCAAGCAGAAGTTTATGCAATAATTGAATGTTTGCACATTTGCCTCAAAAGAAATTATAGATTAGCTAATATTTGTATCTTTTCCGACAGCTTGGCAGCACTAAATGCTCTGAAAGGGTATACCTGCCAGTCAAGACTAGTATGGGAAGGAATAAAATTACTAAAGCAATTGTCCCAAAAGAACTCGGTCAATCTTTACTGGGTTCCTGGTCATTGTGGAATTTTAGGAAACGAAAACGCGGACAGTCTGGCAAGGAAAGGATCTGAAACTGACTTCATTGGCCCAGAACCTTTCTTTGGTGTTCCAGATTGTTCTCTGAAAATGGAGCTAAAACGTTGGGAACAATTAACAATCAATTCAATCTGGAATTCTACAGATACTTCCAGACAAGCAAAAAGATTTATCTTTCCAGGTGGGAAACTATCTCGAGAACTATTAAAACTAGATAAGAAAAATTTAAGGGTGATAACTGGTTTACTAACTGGTCACTGCCCATGCAAATACCACTTATTTAATATGAGGAAAATTCCAAACGCAAATTGTAGATTTTGTAATATTGAGAATGAAACATCAGAGCACCTTTTGTGTAATTGTGGTGCCCTGATTCAAACTAGAATATTATTTTTTGGGAAAGGGATCTTACATCCCTCCAATATCAACCATTTCCGTCCTAGTAGGGTGATAGACTTTATAAAACAAGTCGACCCTAACTGGGACAACATGCAGTAAACAGGAGCTGCCTCTCATCGTTCCATGGTGTTGGGTTAACCTGATTTGCTACAAAAAAAAAGAGTCACACCACAATATTCCTCTAATTGGTCGCAGTGGTCATAAGGCTCAACAAAAAAAAAAAAAAAAAAAAAAATCATGTGAGATTTGAGGGGGGTTAGTTAGATGGGTGTGAAGCCTGGATTCACCGTGGTACGTGATGAAGCCGGTCAAAGTTATTTGCAGTCCTTAATTCTTCGTATGTTCTCAGATTCATCTTGAAAGCTTTCCACAATTTGGTTCACCAAGCTCTTTGTGTTGAAAGTTCAATATTCGCCTAACGAGTATGCAACCAGTAAGTTTCGTGAATTCAACTTTGCATTCAATATTGCATTGTCCTGTTCTTAGTTCCTTGGATTCTTATAGCATTCTTAAACCTAGTCAACTAAACCTCGATGGTATAATGTTTAGCATTTTTTTCTGCTGACCCAAAGGACAGGGGATCGAACCCCACCACGAGCTAATGAATTTTTCGTTCATATTCAAGTGTTCAGAACTCCTTCTTTCCATAATTTATCGATAGGAGCAGATGGAAATCGAACCCAGAACCTAAAAAAATATTATTTTTCAATTTTTTGAAAACTGTCCTAAACATGGGTTAAATTTTTTAGAATAGTTTGTTCATGTTTTTATTTTATAAATTTTTAAAATAAGAAGTTTACGCTTTTAAACTCAAAGCGCTATATTCGTAAAATGCGTTTAATACTTTTTGAACCCAAGGTTTTAAAATGTAAGTAATTTGAGATAATAACAACCAAAAACAAATAAATTAAGAAAACTTTTTTTTATGCTTAGCATAGATCTTCTAGTAAGCAAAATGTCAAATTTAAGTACACTTTGTTTGTTAAAAAATCGATTTTGAGAATTTTAGAAAAAATAACAAATTTGAGTTTTCTTAGAGATTTTGATTTTATTCTCTATAAATTTCAGTTATTCATGTTAAAAAGCCTATTAAACCAATAAAATTTCTAATACAGGCGCTGAAAAGTAACTTATTTCGTTTTAACTTCTAAGCACTCTCAGTAGTGCTATTATCAACTTTCCAGAACTGTTTTTTTACAGTGAAAATAAGTAAAAAATTTACTCTCTATTCAAAGACATGAAAAACTAATGTTTTCAAAACGTAGTTGAAACATATTTTTTTGACGCTAAGTTTTAAATTATAAATAACAAAAAGTTTGGAAATCAAACAAACATGACAACAACTAAAAGTTCACTTTTACACAAAATCCAATCTTGAATAAAAAAAATAAAAACAAATGACAACATTTCGTAGATTAATAGATTGACAAACCTAATAATTTGGATATCTAAAAATATCATTGATCTCAAAAAGAAAATAAGTTTTTTTAACTTGAAGTCATTGATGTAAAACGATGTTAATATGCTGAATAAAACTAACTATATTAGCACGTCGAGTTTTGAATTGTATATAAAGTATTCAAATTTAATTTAAATAATTAGTATGATAACAACGTTTGTGTCAGCGTCATTGTTTTAAAGTGGTGGTCAAGTGTTGTTCTATCTTTTTTTTCGAGATATGGTAGTTTAAACAAAGAGAGTTTTAGATATTGATTTCATTATATTTCAATATTTTTATAGTTTTTTGTATTAATTTCTTCATCAACTAGATTAGAGTAAATCCATTTCGAATATTCAACTTTTTTGTGTTTATTGCGTTTAAATGATCCACATATATGCTATCGAACACATAAATTGATATGAAAACCATTTCCTTAAGTAAGAAGAATTGGTAGCATCGAATTCATGAATATTTTTTTAAGAAAACAACCAAAATGAAATATTGAATTTTTTCGAGAGCTATAACTGTCAAAACATTTTTACAAAGTAAAGATGGAAATGTGTAAACTCTTATTTATTAAACTTTTCAAAAAAGGCTTTTTTAGACACTTTCCAATTAAAATATTGTCAATTTTTATATTGTTTTTATGAGATCCGATATAAAATTATTTTAGCAATTAGCAAAGGATCAGGGGTGATTAAATTGTTGCACGCGGGCCAAATGTGACCCAATACACTGAAATAAAAAAAAAGTCGAAAATTAATAAATTCTAGGAATTTTGGCTCCTTTCCTAATTTAGTAATTGGGGTTTCTGGATTACTTAATAAGAAAAGGAGGCAAAATTCCTAGAATTTAGGAATTTGGTTCTTTTTTTTTATTTCAGTGTAGGTTATTTTTGAATTGCTCCTTTTGCAATTTCAAACGTTTTAATGTTTATGAAAAAAAATAATTTTCAAAGAAAATTGGAAGTGTGTTATAAAACGATCAAATTTGACTTAAAAAGATAACTGTTATCAAACAAACCAAAAACACAATATTTATAAAATGTAGGTTTGTTGATTTTAATATCGAGGTTTCTTTTTTTATAAACATTTTTCACATTGGCAAAACAAAATCTTTTATTTGAAATCATTATGCAAAAAAAACTAGTTCAATGATAAAGGCAACTGAGTTATTGATACCAAAAATAATTTAAAAATAGCACTTACACGGAAAAAAGATTGAATTTACCAATTACCATTTTTTAAATAAACTTCAAGTAATTTTTTTTAACTTACGAACAAAAATAAGTTTAAGGTACGACATCTTCCATTTTTGAACATGCGAAAAATGAGGTGTTTTTCAATAATTTGCAGCCTGAAACGGTGATGAGATAGAAATTTGGTGTCAAAGGGACTTTTATGTAAAATTAGACGCCCAATTTGATGGCGTACTCAGAATTCAGAAAAAACGTAATGTTCATCGAAAAAAACACTAAAAAAATTTTAAAAACTTTCCCATTTTCCGTTACTCGACTGCAAATAATTTTGGAGCATGTCATTTTATGGGAAATTTAATGTTCTTTTCGAATCTACATTAACCCAGGAGGGTCATTTTTTTCATTTTAAACAAAAAATTTCATTTTAAAATTTCGTATTTTTTCTAACTTTGCAGAGTTATTTTTTAGAGTGTAACAATGGTGTACAAAGTTGTAGAGCAAACAATTACAAAAAATTTGATACATAGACATAAGGGGTTTGCTTACAAACATCACGAGTTATTGCGATTTTACGAAAAAAAGTTTTGAAAAAGTTACTTTTTGCGTTTCTCTTTGTTTCGTCGTCCGTGTCTATTGCGGGTGACCATAAACGGCCATGATCGATGACGACCAACTTTTTCAAAACTTTTTTTCGTAAAATCGCGATAACTCGTGATGTTTATAAGCAAACCCCTTATGTATGTGTATCAAATTTTTTGTAATTGTCTGCTCTACAACTTTGTACAGCATTGTTACACTCTAAAAAATAACCCTGCAAAGTTAGAAAAAACACGAAATTTTAAAATGAATAATTTTGTTTTAAATGAAAAAATGACCCTTCTGGGTCAATGTAGATTCGAAAAGTTCATTAAATTTCCCATAAAATGACATGCTCCAAAATTGTTTGCAGTCGAGAAACGGAAAATGGGAGAATTTTTAAAACTTTTTTAGTGTTTTTTCGATGAACAATACGTTTTTTCGGAATTCTGATTACGCCATCAAATTGGGCGTTTAATTTTACATAAAAGTCCCTTTGACACCAAATTTCTATCTCATCACCGTTTCAGGCTGCAAATTATTGAAAAACACCTCATTTTTCGCATGTTAAAAAATGGAAGGGGTCGTACCGCCCCTCCGTCACGAGATATCAAAAAACGTGATTCGTGATCAGGGACAAAAGTTACCCCTCAGGACAAAGTTTCACGCAAATCGAAGAGGGGTCGGGGCAACTTTTCCCGATTTCATGTGAGTTGGTAGAGAATTACCGTTATATTAAAAGAATGTTCTATTTTTCCCTTTATGAGACCAATTCCAGCTCAAATTTGGAATGTTTCTGGTGCATTTGTACCCGACCCCTCATCGATTTCAATGACCAAAAAAAATAAGTACCAAATTCCTAAATTCTAGAAATTTTGCCTCCTTTCCTTATTTAGTAATCCAAAAAACCCAATTACTTAATTAGGAAAGGAGGCAGTTTTCCTAGAATTTAGCAATATGGTCCTTTTTAATTTCAGTGTAGTGTATATAGAGCAAATTGCACTCGAAAATAACATTTGAGAAGGGCGTATGCTATTTAAATATTTTTTACTTTATAATTTAAAAAATACTGTGTCTCGAAGTCATTGCATCATATCAAAAAGTAATTAAAGACAAACTTGTAGGAAATTCGATGAGCTTTCTGAAAAAAAAATCACTGATAGAAAAATACATGCCATTTCTATGAAATTATCGTAAAAATTCTGGTGATCGACTGATATAGATTATATGCCAATCAAATTGGTCAGATGTTTAAGGCAACTGAATGGTTTTATGGGCACAAGAAATCTCCCCAAAAATTCGAGCCAAAACAAAGGCACAAACTTTAAAATTGAAAAATAGTTCTCGAAAAGAACCATCCTCAATAAAATCTTTTCTTTCAAATAATTAACTTGCTCCCATTTTAATCAACATGCAACAACACCAATTTATGGTGTTTCCTGGTATTTATCCAAAATTTATGCACGCTCTCTCAATTACTGCAGATGTTGTTACCGCAGTCGACCAAAGTCGACTGCCGGTTTTTGCCGGAAACAATTCAATCCGGTAATCGCACCACTTGTAGCTTCCAATGGGTTGGAAGGATGGTGGGGAGGGTATTATACCACCCTTGAAAAGTTCTTCCCAACTCACACACACCCACACCCACAATCACCCCAGGTGGCACAATTGAAATTGTTTTCCCATGTTTGATGCCTTCCAGTTTCGAATGTGGCCAAAATTCCCCACCGGCGGTTAAGGGCAAAGTTTTGCATAAAATTGTACACACCGCAGCATTTTCAGGGGCATTCCGTTATCGTAAATTCACCATCTCGCTGCAGGCCATCGGTTTCAAGCCCGTCCTCCATGGAACCCGGTCCATTGCTGGGGTGGATAGCATGACTCTACCCACCAAAACAGTGCTACATGCTCATTTCCGTGGGAAAACTACGTGCGCGTGGGAGGAAACATGAAATTTTCTTATTTTTTTACGTTTATATTTTTGAGTCAACAGTTTTTTCATGTATGGATATTGTGGAAATATAAAACAATTTAACTTAACTGACAAATGCCTTTTCAATTTCCCAAAACTTTTTTCCATTTTGAGCGCGAACCACGAAATAATTTTCCTCGGAAGTGCATATTTTCCTACCGTTTTCCCAACTACATCGCTGCATATGAACCAGCCAACAGTGGCGAATTTTTCCTCCAGCTGAAAAGCGATGAATTGTTTGTCGGCAATAACAGAACCGGAGGGGGTTTCAAAAAAAAGGTTTGGAAAAGTGGCACAAGGTGAAGTTGATGTGCTCCGAACCAGCATTGTGGTGGTTGCCAGTGACGGTTGGAAAATTAACGGTAAATAGTTGGCACTTTTCGGCGGGAACCACAACGTGCCAACAAAGGCACGTGTCAACAGCGAAAGTAAAATAAACAAATCGAAAAGTTTGATTGTAGCGGTGCCATTGACAGGAACAAAGTTGATAACATGTTCATTAAGGGGTAACATACACGTAGAAAATCCAGAAATTTCATATTACAGAAAAATTTTCAATTCTACGAAAAAGAAGCTTTCCAATCACTCACGAATGATTCATGAAGATATTTTATGATTAAAGTGAGTAAAAGACGACTTAATGCGAACTTTCAAACTTTCTGAAAGTTTTTCTCGTAACACGATATCACAAGATAAGATGAACCAAAATATCTGGAACTTGTGGTGAAGACACACAAAACATATTACGTGTGCATGACAAAGCCCGATTTGGAAATTTTAAATTAAAAAAAAATATAAAAATCAAAACTGGCAATTATTTACATGAAAGGCATAAAAATATGCTGCCCTTCTCACTGCAATATGGCTCTAATCCTGCTCTAAAAGTAAATTTTCCACATAAAGCTGTAGATCAAAACAACCAACGCACCATGGGTTTCCTAGGTACTTTTGAAAAATCAAACGAAAATTTAAGTGCAATTAAAAATATTTCAATAGCCCTTGTATGCGTCTTTTTATTTATTCTAACAAGAATCATCCCTACAATCCAATAAGTAAATCTCCGCCAACTCACACAGCAGTTGCCCCGACCCCTTTTCATTTTGCGTGAAACTTTGTCCTAAGGGGTAACTTTTGTCCTTGATCACGAATCCGAGGTTCGTTTTTTGATACGATTTACAAATTCGAAAAGTACATTAAATTAAAATGACATGTTCCAAAAATTTTACTGTCATGTAACGGAAAATGACAGAGTTTTTAAAACTTTGTTAGTGTTTTTTCGGAATTCTGAGTACGCCATCAAATCGGGCATCTAATTTTACATAAAAGTTCCTTTGACACCAAATTTCTATCTCATCACCGTTTTAGGCTGCACATTATTGAAAAACACATTTTTTTTCGCATGTTCAAAAATTAAAGGGGTCGTACCGCCCCTCCGTCACGAGATATCAAAAGACGGACCTTGGATTCGTGATCAGGGACAAAAGTAACCCCTTAGGACAAAGTTTCACGCAAATCGAAAAGGGGTCGGGGCAACTTTTCCCGATTTCGAGTGAATTGGAAGAGAGTTTCCCCAATAAGATATGCAGGCAACAAAATGTGTGTCTGTTGTAATTTTACATCTAACAAATCCTGACGGTCGAGTCGTGTAATTTTAAAATATGATGTAATTTTTTGACTTATTGCACGCTCCAGTTAAGTGCACCAAATGAGACGGAATTTTACCAGTTTTTTGTGGTGTGTAGGTAATCAAAAGATCATTCAAACGTGTTTAAAATCGAAGAACTGACAACCCTGTAATGTAATTCCATAACTCACCCTCGTTCTCCAAAAAGCTTAAAATTTAAACGAAATTATTTTTTTGTGGTCCATATTTGGAAGGCACCAACCACATACAACATGGATAAAGTTTGTTTTTTTTTTTTTACTTTTTTAGAAATAATCCAGGGGTGACCAAAGTATGGCCTTCGAGGTTGTTTTTCAAAATGAAAATTATTTTTTAACGTTTTGCCTTCCTCACCTCACTGAGGCAAGGCTTTAAAATCACTCGAAAAATGAACTTCTTGAATACACCTCCTAGATATACCTTCACGTATACCTATCGACTCAGAATCAAATTCTGAACAAATTTATGTGGGGATGTGTGTAGACATGATTTTTTTCTCTACACAAATATCTCAGAACTGGCTGAACCGATTTTGGCCGGATCCGCCTTATTCTGTTCGTTTTGGGGTCCCCTAAGATCCTATTAAATTTTATTCTGTTTAGTGAAGTACTTTTAAAGTTATGCCATGAAAAAGTTTTTTTTGTAGCTACTAAAAGGGTGATTTTTGCCTAACCTCAAAGGCCGGGTCTTATTGCTTACGCGCGAGAGTCGCGCAGCATGCGTATCGCCCGGTTGCCACATTGCTTAAGCAGTGTCTGCGTCTCTTCTAGAAAAAGTCTGTATTGATTATGTTGCTGAATACATCATTTTGTCGCGACAAAGATTTAGACGAACTTTTTACTGAAATATACAACTCATATGACAATGCTTACTTAGAGTAGGGGGACATCATGCAATTCCATTGTGCACCTAATGTTGCCTTATCAGCACTTTTAAATTCAATTACAGCCCACCTTTTTCCTTTGTTTTGGAGAGTTAGTTAAAAAGAATTTAAAATTGCTGTTCTGCTAAAAACAATAATTATAAAAAAAATAAATGAAAAAATAATTTAAAAAAATTAATAAAAAAATTTAAAAAAAAACTCTTAAACTAATTTGTAAATACAACCTAAAATACATCATGAATGGGAAGAAGGCACCAACCACCTTAAGGTGGATTAAGTATCGTTTTTTCTCTAATATAAAAATAAAGATTTATCCATATTTTTATCCCAATTTAACGACACGAATATTTTGTTCAAACATCTTTCGAATTGAAACAATTGCACGCATTTCAATGTGAGTGAAACTAGTAAATATCGTCAAAATCATTCATCTGTGTTTAGAACTATTTTGAGCAAGTTGCGTTAGTGAATTTTCAATGAACAGTAGTACCGCAAAATGTGTTTTTACGGTGTTTCTTTTTCGAATCTTTTTTTTGAAAATAATGTTTCGAAATCAACTGTACTGGGTGTATAATATTTTTTACCATTTTTTTTCAATTGAAATTCTGGCTTGTAATTAAAATGTATACTTTTTGCCTCCCCTCGAACATGGAAAGAGCAGAGTGACAACATTTTACGAAATATTTTCCATTGACCTTATTATTAAACAAAAATCGCAACAATTTTTCATTAGTTACACATTATTAAAAGATAAAATTACGTCGTCGCAAAAATTTCATGTAATCATCTTCAAAATAAAATAAACTTCAAAATTTGCATAAAAACACAAGTACATTCAACAAAATACTATTTTTTCCAATACTTAAAACAGTGAAATCAACAAATCTGATGAAAAACTGACATTTTTTGTTTTTAATAATTTTCAAATAACAAAAAAGTTCAAAAAATTTGTAAAATTTATCAGAATTAGATCTGTTTTCGATTTTAATAAGAAATAACGTTGTTTTTATATTCTATTTTGTGAATTTGGCCCGCAAGCTCTTTTGAGCTTAAAATATGGCCCGGAAATCAAAAACTTTGAGCACCACTGAAATAAACTTTTTGAAAAATCGGCCTTCGTCATGCATACATTTATGAAGCTGCAAACTTCAAATAGCTATACCATGGGAATGATACGTTGATTCCGTTATAGATAGTTTGTATTAACATGATATTTTGTTAAATTTGTCTTGTTTAGGGAAACCTTAGCGCAATATGTCATTTTCTCAAGGATAATATTTGTATACACAAGAAAAATGCATCAATTCTACACGAAAAAAAACGGGTTGAAAAAAAGGTGTCTCATCGGATAAATTATGAATTAGTGTAAAAATAAACAAAAATCTTAAATAGAAAAGGTATAACTTTCTTAGAAAAAATAGTGCTCAAAATACCTCTATTTCTTGTTCGATCTTAACTAATGTAAGCAAATACAGTTTTGTTTGGAATCAAATCAATTTGAATTTGAAAATTTTACAATTTATTTAAACAGAAAAAATCATTATCAGCAGAAAAAGTCAAAAATGATAAAAGATTGTAGAAAAGGTCTAAATATTATAAATTAACGTTTTAAAAGAGCAAGAGAAGCTTATTAAATAAAAATCAGAAAAAACATAATTAGAGGAAAAAAAAATAGAAAAAGAATCTCAAAATGACCTCTGCAAAAAGTTTAGAAAAATAAACGTTGCCTATTTTTTGATACTTTTATAATTTTGATGATAGTGGATTTGATCAAGAGTCATTCCTTCCCAAGTGCCCACGCGTCCGACATCTACCTTCATCAAGTCTTCTCATATTTGGAATGGGGGTTATTTTTGCCTCAAAAACAAACAATCCCAAGTTTGGTGACATTTGGTCCACCCCCACCTTGTTCATGTCCCATTAAAAACAATTCTCGATTTTTTTTTTGTTTTCTCTTTAAACTGTTACGTCCAAAAAATCTTCAAATATGCTTTTCCATGACTTTTTGTTAAGTTTTCTCTTAAAAAAATGCATGTTAAAAAATTGCTTTTTAAAAATTTAAAAATGAGAGGAGTAGAGGACCAAACTATTTGATTCTCAATTTATTTGAAAGATTTTATTTATGCCTTTGCAGTAGAATTCAACATTCATTAATTTAGCTTATTAAAAGAAGAATACATTCGTTAAACAATACTGAAAATCAGATTCTCAAAATAAAACAAAAATATTTGAAGAAAAAATGTGTTTAATCAAAAACTTCGTAGAAATGTTAAAAAACAGCTCACGGTAAGGTAGATGTTTGCGCGTCTCGCTCCAAACATTCTGGGTGAATTATGTTGGCTCATTTTTCGCTGGAATAACTCTGCTTTCGCAGCTTTTGACGTGACGTTTACCTTTCGCTTATAATCGCTCGAGCTCACGAGTGGAGGTGAAGCCAAATATCAGCTTGTTTGCTTGATTTTGAGCATAAACTCTCGCGTCTCTCGCCGTTGCTGGATGGCACGTTGGAGTTTTATTTTTTTGCCACGAGCTTTTACTTTTTCACTGGTTTTCCCGATCTGAACAAACACGGATCGGTTGGAAAACATCAGCTGCAGATTGTTTTTTGTTTAATTTTTTTCGCGAGAATTTTACCTCCGACATCAAAGGATGAAACGCATAAGCGGATCATCAAACGGTAATCGCATTTTGGTGGGGAAAAGTTGATGGTTTTTCATGAGTTTTACAAAACCTGCTAACAAAGAGAACTGTGTCAAATTGTTCCTTTTTTTTCGTTGGTTACATAAACGACTCTTCAACTTTGGACGCCTTAAAATGGTTCAGTTGAACAACTAAGCAAGTACCAAAGCTTCAACAATACTTTAAGAACACTGCCCTGAACAACACGCTCCAACGGCATTGAATTTACGCTCAAACACCGTACCCAAGTGCAATTATTTCTTGGTTAGTACTTTCCGCGCCCATTACCCGGACA
The DNA here is from genome assembly GCF_016801865.2 of Culex pipiens pallens. Taxonomy (NCBI): domain Eukaryota; kingdom Metazoa; phylum Arthropoda; class Insecta; order Diptera; family Culicidae; genus Culex; species Culex pipiens. The sequence goes on from NC_068938.1 coordinate 55,822,928, forward strand.
AAAGATTTACTTTTAATTTTTGGCCAACTTTTTCTGCACCCTCATCCAAAGTCTCATAACACCCCACCGTAACTGGACCCCGTCATCACCATTATTGTTACGGGACCCGGTGCCGTAATATTAAAGCTGACGAGAGAGAAGATTCATTAAAACTTTCACAATAGCCAAACTCACGTTTTCTCCTTTGACGGGACGAAGCTTTCTTACTTTTTCCCTTCGTTTTTTTTTTTTTTTTTGTTGAACAAAAGTAACTAAGTGGGAGGATGGAGCACTTTCCCTTTTTTGTGACCAGAGCTCTTTTCTTTGATGGGGTAGTTTGTCGGGAAGAATAATGCCCTCACTTTTATCAATTTCCACGTGGTGACGTACGAAAAAAAATAGTGAGGTGGACAACTTTTGCATATCGTCAAAGTTTGAACTAAGCGTTGAGTGCTTTTTCAAAAAATAAAAAAGAATCGCTCAAATCGCTTTGTTAACATTCCCTTACTTGAAACTATACTTTTTGAGAATGAAGGTCTGATTCTCACATTTTGTAGAGAATATAAATCATTCTATAAAAGCAATCCTCTAGATTTTTGTCATATTGTTGGGGTTTTTAGTTTTGGATTTGTTGATTTGGATGATATTTTGTTCATTCATTTCCCCCGAAAATCAAGGGGCATTTTCCTCAAAATACTACAAAATTTCAATGGAAATCAAAATGCTTGAATAAATATTAAATGGAATCCCCTGCGTTAAAAAGTATATTCAGCACGTTTATAAAATTGTTTAAAATTTTGTATGTATAGTATCGCAAAAACTTTTTTTTTTGCATTTTTTTTGTTTTCGTCAAATTGTAAATTTTTGCAAAACTAATGATTGAAAAACAACTGAAACAGCCGAAGGACAAAAACTTTGAAAAATATTTACATCGGCCTTATAAATTTTTGATTACATTCTGTTTTTTTGAAAAAAAAAAAATGAAATTTCAGTTAATAATTTTTTATAACTTCAATTTTTAGTTGAAAATTCTCTGAGCATCGCAAAATGAAGTACACATAAAAAAATATGGTAATATTCATCAGGAAATAGTGACAGATTTTGTGGTAAAAAAAATGATAAATTTTACCCCAGAAAATGATGAATTTTCATCAGTTTTTGATGAATATTCATCAGGTTCACATTTTTACACATTTTTTATGTAATATTACTTAAAAATAGAGGTAATATTCAACCTACCAAATTTTCAACATTCCAAAATCCAACTTTTTTTTCTGTGTACGAAGAAAAAATTTAGTGAGCAAAAAAAATCATAACTCGGTTTTAGATTTTTTGCCCGCTCTGAAAATTTCTGAAAAGTTGGCATTTAATGTCCTCTAGAACAGATAAAAAAAAAAAAAAAAAAAAAATCAAATAGTATTTTTTTTTGCAATTTAAGTTTTATTAATAAAATGTGAAATTAATAATCACATTTTTTTACCGTGTATCATTTTTTGTCAGTGTAGTCCTTGTTCATACCTACAACTTTGCCAAAGACATCAAATAGATAAAATAATCCTTCAATAGATACAGATCTTTGAAAAAATTTAAGACGAATTACAAAAATTCCAAATTAAAATGTTGAATCAAATTTGCAATCGAAAAATACTTAAAAGATTTTTGATTAAGTTTATCGTTTTAAGATTTTACCACAAAAAGATTAATTTCAACTGAATACTTTCCGTTTTTAATTTTTTAAAGTGGTCTTCATGATTGTTCATGCCAGAAATTTTTTTTTCTGGACGTTCAGAAAATTTAATTATCACAATAAAAAACTAAAAAAAAAATGAAAAAACGAATAGTTTAATTTTCATGGTTGAAAAAATAATGTTAAATATATTATGATCTTTTCTAAAAAATATTATGAAACTTTTAAAATCAAGACAAATCATTCAACTGAGCAAAATATTGAATGATTGGTCCTTTGGTATTTATTACCGTGTACCTATTTTTTTCAAGAAAATCTTCAACTGTGCCAAAGATGCGAAAGCGATAAGAAATTTCATCCAAAAGTTACAGGTTTTGTTTCGGAAAAATGATGACTTTTTCAAAATGTGTTTTTTTTGTAAATCGAATTTTTGATCGAACACCGAAATTTCTTTTAACAATTCTTAGATACAAAAAAATATTTTTAAAAATTTATGAATTAGTGTTTTTAAAAAACAAACTATTTTAGATTTTCAAAAGCACATACAGAATAATAAATTTAAAATCTCCCTACTTAACAGAGTGATTTTCTAAAAATTCGTTCAATCGATTTAGTTTTAGTTTTTTTTATCCGGCTGAAATTTTTTGGATTCCCAAAGAAGTAATTTTTCATCTTCAGTTGGATCACAAAATTTTCCATGCCAATTTGGCAGCACAAAAATTGGTGGCGATTGGGATGTTGACAAAATTTACACATTTCCAGATTATATATTTCTTATTTTTTAAAGTTTAAGACCTTTAAGGTCTTATATTAAAAAGATATATTAGTGTG
>NC_068938.1:55825524-55863024 GCF_016801865.2 Culex pipiens pallens
ACACTAATGTAATATATAATAATAATAATATCAGACCTTAAAGGTCTTAAACCTTAAAAAGTAAGTTATATAAGCAATTCTCTACCAAAACCGGAAATGGATTTTATTTGTATTTTTTGATTTGGCTCAAACTTTGTGGGGGCCTTTCCTATGACCAAATAAACAATTTTGTGTGATTGGTTCATCCATACAAGTCTCCATACAATTTTGGCAGCTGTCCATACAAAAATGGTATGTAAATTTTCAAACAGCTGTTACTTTTGAGTGAATTTTCTGATCAATTTGGTGTCTTCAGCAAAGTTGTAGATATTGTTGAGGACTTTGAGAAATAATTTGGTACTCGGAAAAAAAATTGAAGATTTTTTATCAAATTTTTTGACAAAGAACTTTGTCCTAAGGTTTCTATACGTGGTGTCAATCCAAAATTTTCGCGAAGCGAAAACGTTACGTGACGAATTCCCCTCTCGGCAAATTTCCCCTCTTTTTGGTGCACGCTGGTTGGATGAACGAACGTTTCCCAATCAGTCGATCGAGAGACGTGAGATTGATGTATCTAAAATCTCCTCCACTCCACCTCATAATTTTCGGATCGTCAACGAGCCAACAAAACTCGGCTCGGTCGGTCCCGAAAATTAATTCTATTGCTGGACGACGACGAGGACACATCAGAAGCAGATGGCCTGGTGGCCCGGTAGCAGACGGCCTGGAGGTCCGGGAGCAGATGGCTTGGAGGCAAGGACCAGCTAAGACATGCCGGTCGCGTGAGTCGATCATTGGAACTGGCCACCACCTGGAGTGGCCGGAGGCCCCGCGGATGTTCCGATGGGGGGACATTTGCCGGACCGTAAGAGTTGGGGCAATATGGGTATCAAACTTTATGGTTTTTGATACCGGACATGAAATTTGACATTTCGGCAGTAGTGACCACAATCCGGAGTGGCCGGAGGCCCCGGGGATGTTCCGATAAGGGGACATTTGCCGAACCGTAAGAGTTGGGGCAATATGGGTATCAAACTTTAGGGATTTTGATACTGGACATGAAATTTGACATTTTGGCAGTAGTGGCCACCACCTGGAGTGGCCGGAGGCCCCGGGGATGTTCCGATAAGGGGACATTTGCCGGACCGTAAGAGTTGGTGTAATATGGGTACCAAACTTTATGGTTTTTGATACCGGACATGAAATTCGACATTTTGGCAGTAGTGGCCACAATCCGGAGTGGCCGGAGGCCCCGCGGATGTTCCGATGGGGGGACATTTGCCGGACCGTAAGAGTTGGGGCAATATGGGTATCAAACTTTATGGTTTTTGATACTGGGCATGAAATTTGACATTTCGGCAGTAGCGGCCACAATCCGGAGTGGCCGGAGGCCCCGGGGATGTTCCGATAAGGGGACATTTGCGGAACCATAAGAGTTGGGGCAATATGGGTATCAAACTTTAGGGATTTTGATACTGGACATGAAATTTGACATTTTGGCAGTAGTGGCCACCACCTGGAGTGTCCGGAGGCCCCGGGGATGTTCCGATGGGGGGACATTTGCCGGACCGTAAGAGTTGGGGCAATATGGGTATCAAACTTTATGGTTTTTGATACCGGACATGAAATTTGACATTTCGGCAGTAGTGACCACAATCCGGAGTGGCCGGAGGCCCCGGGGATGTTCCGATAAGGGGACATTTGCGGAACCATAAGAGTTGGGGCAATATGGGTATCAAACTTTAGGGATTTTGATACTGGACATGAAATTTGACATTTTGGCAGTAGTGGCCACCACCTGGAGTGTCCGGAGGCCCCGGGGATGTTCCGATGGGGGGACATTTGCCGGACCGTAAGAGTTGGGGCAATATGGGTATCAAACTTTATGGTTTTTGATACCGGACATGAAATTTGACATTTCGGCAGTAGTGGCCACAATCCGGAGTGGCCGGAGGCCCCGCGGATGTTCCGATGGGGGGACATTTGCCGGACCGTAAGAGTTGGGGCAATATGGGTATCAAACTTAATGGTTTTTGATACCGGACATGAAATTTGACATTTCGGCAGTAGTGACCACAATCCGGAGTGGCCGGAGGCCCCGGGGATGTTCCGATAAGGGGACATTTGCGGAACCATAAGAGTTGGGGCAATATGGGTATCAAACTTTAGGGATTTTGATACTGGACATGAAATTTGACATTTCGGCAGTAGTGGCCACAATCCGGAGTGGCCGGAGGCCCCGCGGATGTTCCGATGGGGGGACATTTGCCGGACCGTAAGAGTTGGGGCAATATGGGTATCAAACTTAATGGTTTTTGATACCGGACATGAAATTTGACATTTCGGCAGTAGTGACCACAATCCGGAGTGTCCGGAGGCCCCGGGGGTGTTCCGATGGGGGGACATTTGCCGGACCGTAAGAGTTGGGGCAATATGGGTATCAAACTTTATGGATTTGATACCGGACATGAAATTTGACATTTCGGCAGTAGTGGCCACAATCCGGAGTGGCCGGAGGCCCCGCGGATGTTCCGATGGGGGGACATTTGCTGGACCGTAAGAGTTGGGGCAATATGGGTATCAAACCTAATGGTTTTTGATACCGGACATGAAATTTGACATTTTGGCAGTAGTGGCCACAATCCGAAGTGGCCGGAGACCCCGCGGATGTTCCGATGGGGGGACATTTGCCGAACCGTAAGAGTTGGGGGAATATGGGTATCAAACTTTAAGGATTTTGATACTGGACATGAAATTTGACATTTCGGCAGTAGTGGCCACAATCCGGAGTGGCCGGAGGCCCCGCGGATGTTCCGATGGGGGGACATTTGCTGGACCGTAAGAGTTGGGGCAATATGGGTATCAAACCTAATGGTTTTTGATACCGGACATGAAATTTGACATTTTGGCAGTAGTGGCCACAATCCGAAGTGGCCGGAGGCCCCGGGGATGTTCCGATGAGGGGACATTTGCCGGACCGTAAGAGTTGGGGCAATATGGGTATCAAACTTTATGGATTTGATACCGGACATGAAATTTGACATTTTGGCAGTAGTGGCCACAATCCGAAGTGGCCGGAGACCCCGCGGATGTTCCGATGGGGGGACATTTGCCGAACCGTAAGAGTTGGGGCAATATGGGTATCAAACTTTAAGGATTTTGATACTGGACATGAAATTTGACATTTCGGCAGTAGTGGCCACAATCCGGAGTCTCCGGAGGCCCCGCGGATGTTCCGATGGGGGGACATTTGCCGGACCGTAAGAGTTGGGGCAATATGGGTATCAAACTTAATGGTTTTTGATACCGGACATGAAATTTGACATTTCGGCAGTAGTGACCACAATCCGGAGTGGCCGGAGGCCCCGGGGATGTTCCGATAAGGGGACATTTGCGGAACCATAAGAGTTGGGGCAATATGGGTATCAAACTTTAGGGATTTTGATACTGGACATGAAATTTGACATTTCGGCAGTAGTGGCCACAATCCGGAGTGGCCGGAGGCCCCGCGGATGTTCCGATGGGGGGACATTTGCCGGACCGTAAGAGTTGGGGCAATATGGGTATCAAACTTAATGGTTTTTGATACCGGACATGAAATTTGACATTTCGGCAGTAGTGACCACAATCCGGAGTGTCCGGAGGCCCCGGGGGTGTTCCGATGGGGGGACATTTGCCGGACCGTAAGAGTTGGGGCAATATGGGTATCAAACTTTATGGATTTGATACCGGACATGAAATTTGACATTTCGGCAGTAGTGGCCACAATCCGGAGTGGCCGGAGGCCCCGCGGATGTTCCGATGGGGGGACATTTGCTGGACCGTAAGAGTTGGGGCAATATGGGTATCAAACCTAATGGTTTTTGATACCGGACATGAAATTTGACATTTTGGCAGTAGTGGCCACAATCCGAAGTGGCCGGAGACCCCGCGGATGTTCCGATGGGGGGACATTTGCCGAACCGTAAGAGTTGGGGGAATATGGGTATCAAACTTTAAGGATTTTGATACTGGACATGAAATTTGACATTTCGGCAGTAGTGGCCACAATCCGGAGTGGCCGGAGGCCCCGCGGATGTTCCGATGGGGGGACATTTGCTGGACCGTAAGAGTTGGGGCAATATGGGTATCAAACCTAATGGTTTTTGATACCGGACATGAAATTTGACATTTTGGCAGTAGTGGCCACAATCCGAAGTGGCCGGAGGCCCCGGGGATGTTCCGATGAGGGGACATTTGCCGGACCGTAAGAGTTGGGGCAATATGGGTATCAAACTTAATGATTTTTGATACTGGACATAAAAAGTTGCATTTGGCCATTATCTGAAATTAAGCAGTTAAAATATGCTAATGCTAAGCAGTTAAAATATATTGCTTATTAGGCAGGAAGTAATAAATAGACTACTGCAATGCATATTTTTTTGTGCCACTGTGAAAATCTGTTTCTGGAAATTTAGAATAACTATCTCGTAATCATTAAGAGCCCTGTAAAGGGTAGTTTTTAATGTCTGCTGTTCAAATTTCCTTTACTGCCGCCGATTGCTTGCAACAGCCTTGCAAAAACATTCCCGCATCTTGGTAACTTTCGAGTGGTGAAGGAAAGTAAATTGATTTCACTTCGATTTCTATTTCAGCTCCACTTGCAATTTCCGTCCCCTTAGTTCGATAGGACGGTTATTATAAGGGGGGAATTTGGACCGGACATTCTAATCTAAAATCTCAACTATCATCTTGCAAAGTTCTTTGTTATACTGGTCATGTGTAACATAACCACCTGCACCTTTTTTTACTAAAACTCAATTCCCAAAATACATATTTTTTGATTTTCGAGATTTTTTGATATGTTTTAGGGGACAAAAATCCGCAACTTTTGAGCCAAAGAGAAACATGGTCAAAAAATCTGCCGCCGAATTATGAATTTTTGAAAAAATAGTGATTTTTGGAAAAAATCGAAGTTTTATGCAAAAACAAATTTGACATTATTTTTTAATGTAAAATTGAATTTGCAATCGAAAAGTAATGTACAATTTTTTTTGATAAAGGGCTTCGTTTTCAAGATATAGCTACCGAATTTGATTTTAGCGAAATATTTAAAGTTTTTCAATTTTTAAAAATAGTGACCATGAGTGACCGTTTCTGAAAATATTTTTTTTTTAAAGTTCATAAAATTTTCTATAAAATTGTCTAAGAGACATTGAAGATTGGACTTCGGGTTGCTGAGATAGAGCCGCTTTAAGAAAAAGAAACACGAAAATTAAAGTTTTCTTAATCTCATACATACTTTGGGAAATTGAGTTTAAGTGAAAAAAAAGTTGATAGAAAATCTGCAATTTTTTTTCCGTGTACCTATTTTTCTCAAAAGTCCTCAACAATACCTACAACTTTGTCGATGACACCAAATTGATCAGAAAATTCACTCAAAAGTTACAGCTGTTTGAATATTTACATACCATTTTTGTATGGACAGCAGCCAACATTGTATGGAGACTTGTATGGGTGAACCAATGACGCAAAATAGCTTATTTGGTCATAGGAAAGGCCCCCACAAAGCTTAAGTCAAATAAAAAATACAAAAAAATAAAAATGGTCGAAATCGGCCGATTTCGTAGAGAGTTGCTCATATATCATCTGGAAATGTGTAAATTTTGTCAACATCCCAATCAGCCATCTAACAATTTAGCTTTTAAGTAGGCTATACAAGGCTTTTTAGGTCGTATGAGGGTTTTCAGAACCATGATAAAACATGTAAGTTTAAAATCTTACTAGGGTGTATTCCCAGAGAAGCCATCACTAGTTTGTCTATGTCATTTTCATACAGATTTGGCAGCAACTATGGAATCGAACATTTTTCCAGTTTTTTAATAACTTAGCATGGTCAGCAACAGAAATCCTTTGAAAAAACATAATGATGATCAAAAAATAAAATAAATATGAATGAAATAAGAAAATATCAACAAATAAGCTTTTCTCAGCTTTTCCAGAATATATATGAACACACATGGGCAGTATTTATTTTAAAAAAATAAATAAAACATTAAACTGACATTTTTATAATACATGGGAATTAATTTATGAGCAAAACAACTTTGCCGAAAACTTTAAATCAATCTAAAAGAGCATGTAAAAATACAGATTATTGAATTTTCATCTACAATTTTTGTGCTGCCAAATTGGCATGGAAAATTTTGTGATCCAACTGGATGATGAAAAACTACTTCTTTGGGCATCCAAAAAATTTCAGCCAGATAAATAAAAAACTAAAACTAAATCGATCGAACGAATTTTAAGAAAATCACTTTGTTAAGTGGGAAGATTTTAAATTTATAATTCTCTATGTGCTTTTAAAATTCTAAAATAGTTTGTTTTTAAAAAAAATAATTCATACATTTTTAAAAATATTTTTTTGTATCTTAGAATTTGCACGTTAAAAGAAACTTCGGTTTTCGATCAAAAATTCGATAAACAAAAAACATTGAAAAAGTCATCATTTTGCCGAAACAAAACCTGTAAATTTTGGACGAAATTTCTCATTGATTTTGCATCTTTGGCAAAGTTGAAGACTTTCTTGAAAAAAATAGGTACACGGTAATAAATACCAAAGGACCAATCATTCAATATTTTGCTCAGTTGAATGATTTTAAAACTTTCATAATATTTTTTAGAAAAGATCATATTATATTTGGGTAATTCTCTACCAACTCACACGAAATCGGGAAAAGTTGCCCCGACCCCTCTTCGATTTGCGTGAAACTTTGTCCTAAGGGGTAACTTTTGTCCCTGATCACGAATCCGAGGTCCGTTTTTTGATATCTCGTGACGGAGGGGCGGTACGACCCCTTCCATTTTTGAACATGCGAAAAAAGAGGTGTTTTTCAATAATTTGCAGCCTGAAACGGTGATGAGATAGAAATTTGGTGTCAAAGGGACTTTTATGTAAAATTAGACGCCCGATTTGATGGCGTACTCAGAATTCCGAAAAAACGTATTTTTCATCGAAAAAAACACTAAAAAAGTTTTAAAAATTCTCCCATTTTCCGTTACTCGACTGTAAAAAATTTTGGAACATGTCATTTTATGGGAAATTTAATGTACTTTTCGAATCTACATTGTCCCAGAAGGGTCATTTTTTCATTTAGAACAAAATTTTTCATTTTAAAATTTCGTGTTTTTTCTAACTTTGCAGGGTTATTTTTTAGAGTGTAACAATGTTCTACAAAGTTGTAGAGCAGACAATTACAAAAATTTTAATATATATACATAAGGGTTTTGCTTATAAACATCACAAGTTATCGCGATTTTACGAAAAAAAGTTTTGAAAAAGTTACTTTTTGCGTTTCTCTTTGTTTCGTCGTCCGTGTCTGTCGCGGGTGACCATGAACGGCCATGATCGATGACGACCAACTTTTTTAAAACTTTTTTTCGTAAAATCGTGATAACTTGTGATGTTTATAAGCAAAACCCTTATGTATATATATTAAAATTTTTGTAATTGTCTGCTCTACAACTTTGTAGAACATTGTTACACTCTAAAAAATAACCCTGCAAAGTTAGAAAAAACACGAAATTTTAAAATGAAAAATTTTGTTCTAAATGAAAAAATGACCCTTCTGGGACAATGTAGATTCGAAAAGTACATTAAATTTCCCATAAAATGACATGTTCCAAAATTTTTTACAGTCGAGTAACGGAAAATGGGAGAATTTTTAAAACTTTTTTAGTGTTTTTTTCGATGAAAAATACGTTTTTTCGGAATTCTGAGTACGCCATCAAATCGGGCGTCTAATTTTACATAAAAGTCCCTTTGACACCAAATTTCTATCTCATCACCGTTTCAGGCTGCAAATTATTGAAAAACACCTCTTTTTTCGCATGTTCAAAAATGGAAGGGGTCGTACCGCCCAATATGGGCAATATGGGTATCAAACTTAATGGTTTTTGATACCGGACATGAAATTTGACATTTCGGCAGTAGTGACCACAATCCGGAGTGGCCGGAGGCCCCGGGGATGTTCCGATAAGGGGACATTTGCGGAACCATAAGAGTTGGGGCAATATGGGTATCAAACTTTAGGGATTTTGATACTGGACATGAAATTTGACATTTCGGCAGTAGTGGCCACAATCCGGAGTGGCCGGAGGCCCCGCGGATGTTCCGATGGGGGGACATTTGCCGGACCGTAAGAGTTGGGGCAATATGGGTATCAAACTTAATGGTTTTTGATACCGGACATGAAATTTGACATTTCGGCAGTAGTGACCACAATCCGGAGTGTCCGGAGGCCCCGGGGGTGTTCCGATGGGGGGACATTTGCCGGACCGTAAGAGTTGGGGCAATATGGGTATCAAACTTTATGGATTTGATACCGGACATGAAATTTGACATTTCGGCAGTAGTGGCCACAATCCGGAGTGGCCGGAGGCCCCGCGGATGTTCCGATGGGGGGACATTTGCTGGACCGTAAGAGTTGGGGCAATATGGGTATCAAACCTAATGGTTTTTGATACCGGACATGAAATTTGACATTTTGGCAGTAGTGGCCACAATCCGAAGTGGCCGGAGACCCCGCGGATGTTCCGATGGGGGGACATTTGCCGAACCGTAAGAGTTGGGGGAATATGGGTATCAAACTTTAAGGATTTTGATACTGGACATGAAATTTGACATTTCGGCAGTAGTGGCCACAATCCGGAGTGGCCGGAGGCCCCGCGGATGTTCCGATGGGGGGACATTTGCTGGACCGTAAGAGTTGGGGCAATATGGGTATCAAACCTAATGGTTTTTGATACCGGACATGAAATTTGACATTTTGGCAGTAGTGGCCACAATCCGAAGTGGCCGGAGGCCCCGGGGATGTTCCGATGAGGGGACATTTGCCGGACCGTAAGAGTTGGGGCAATATGGGTATCAAACTTTATGGATTTGATACCGGACATGAAATTTGACATTTTGGCAGTAGTGGCCACAATCCGAAGTGGCCGGAGACCCCGCGGATGTTCCGATGGGGGGACATTTGCCGAACCGTAAGAGTTGGGGCAATATGGGTATCAAACTTTAAGGATTTTGATACTGGACATGAAATTTGACATTTCGGCAGTAGTGGCCACAATCCGGAGTCTCCGGAGGCCCCGCGGATGTTCCGATGGGGGGACATTTGCCGGACCGTAAGAGTTGGGGCAATATGGGTATCAAACTTAATGGTTTTTGATACCGGACATGAAATTTGACATTTCGGCAGTAGTGACCACAATCCGGAGTGGCCGGAGGCCCCGGGGATGTTCCGATAAGGGGACATTTGCGGAACCATAAGAGTTGGGGCAATATGGGTATCAAACTTTAGGGATTTTGATACTGGACATGAAATTTGACATTTCGGCAGTAGTGGCCACAATCCGGAGTGGCCGGAGGCCCCGCGGATGTTCCGATGGGGGGACATTTGCCGGACCGTAAGAGTTGGGGCAATATGGGTATCAAACTTAATGGTTTTTGATACCGGACATGAAATTTGACATTTCGGCAGTAGTGACCACAATCCGGAGTGTCCGGAGGCCCCGGGGGTGTTCCGATGGGGGGACATTTGCCGGACCGTAAGAGTTGGGGCAATATGGGTATCAAACTTTATGGATTTGATACCGGACATGAAATTTGACATTTCGGCAGTAGTGGCCACAATCCGGAGTGGCCGGAGGCCCCGCGGATGTTCCGATGGGGGGACATTTGCTGGACCGTAAGAGTTGGGGCAATATGGGTATCAAACCTAATGGTTTTTGATACCGGACATGAAATTTGACATTTTGGCAGTAGTGGCCACAATCCGAAGTGGCCGGAGACCCCGCGGATGTTCCGATGGGGGGACATTTGCCGAACCGTAAGAGTTGGGGGAATATGGGTATCAAACTTTAAGGATTTTGATACTGGACATGAAATTTGACATTTCGGCAGTAGTGGCCACAATCCGGAGTGGCCGGAGGCCCCGCGGATGTTCCGATGGGGGGACATTTGCTGGACCGTAAGAGTTGGGGCAATATGGGTATCAAACCTAATGGTTTTTGATACCGGACATGAAATTTGACATTTTGGCAGTAGTGGCCACAATCCGAAGTGGCCGGAGGCCCCGGGGATGTTCCGATGAGGGGACATTTGCCGGACCGTAAGAGTTGGGGCAATATGGGTATCAAACTTAATGATTTTTGATACTGGACATAAAAAGTTGCATTTGGCCATTATCTGAAATTAAGCAGTTAAAATATGCTAATGCTAAGCAGTTAAAATATATTGCTTATTAGGCAGGAAGTAATAAATAGACTACTGCAATGCATATTTTTTTGTGCCACTGTGAAAATCTGTTTCTGGAAATTTAGAATAACTATCTCGTAATCATTAAGAGCCCTGTAAAGGGTAGTTTTTAATGTCTGCTGTTCAAATTTCCTTTACTGCCGCCGATTGCTTGCAACAGCCTTGCAAAAACATTCCCGCATCTTGGTAACTTTCGAGTGGTGAAGGAAAGTAAATTGATTTCACTTCGATTTCTATTTCAGCTCCACTTGCAATTTCCGTCCCCTTAGTTCGATAGGACGGTTATTATAAGGGGGGAATTTGGACCGGACATTCTAATCTAAAATCTCAACTATCATCTTGCAAAGTTCTTTGTTATACTGGTCATGTGTAACATAACCACCTGCACCTTTTTTTACTAAAACTCAATTCCCAAAATACATATTTTTTGATTTTCGAGATTTTTTGATATGTTTTAGGGGACAAAAATCCGCAACTTTTGAGCCAAAGAGAAACATGGTCAAAAAATCTGCCGCCGAATTATGAATTTTTGAAAAAATAGTGATTTTTGGAAAAAATCGAAGTTTTATGCAAAAACAAATTTGACATTATTTTTTAATGTAAAATTGAATTTGCAATCGAAAAGTAATGTACAATTTTTTTTGATAAAGGGCTTCGTTTTCAAGATATAGCTACCGAATTTGATTTTAGCGAAATATTTAAAGTTTTTCAATTTTTAAAAATAGTGACCATGAGTGACCGTTTCTGAAAATATTTTTTTTTTTAAAGTTCATAAAATTTTCTATAAAATTGTCTAAGAGACATTGAAGATTGGACTTCGGGTTGCTGAGATAGAGCCGCTTTAAGAAAAAGAAACACGAAAATTAAAGTTTTCTTAATCTCATACATACTTTGGGAAATTGAGTTTAAGTGAAAAAAAAGTTGATAGAAAATCTGCAATTTTTTTTCCGTGTACCTATTTTTCTCAAAAGTCCTCAACAATACCTACAACTTTGTCGATGACACCAAATTGATCAGAAAATTCACTCAAAAGTTACAGCTGTTTGAATATTTACATACCATTTTTGTATGGACAGCAGCCAACATTGTATGGAGACTTGTATGGGTGAACCAATGACGCAAAATAGCTTATTTGGTCATAGGAAAGGCCCCCACAAAGCTTAAGTCAAATAAAAAATACAAAAAAATAAAAATGGTCGAAATCGGCCGATTTCGTAGAGAGTTGCTCATATATCATCTGGAAATGTGTAAATTTTGTCAACATCCCAATCAGCCATCTAACAATTTAGCTTTTAAGTAGGCTATACAAGGCTTTTTAGGTCGTATGAGGGTTTTCAGAACCATGATAAAACATGTAAGTTTAAAATCTTACTAGGGTGTATTCCCAGAGAAGCCATCACTAGTTTGTCTATGTCATTTTCATACAGATTTGGCAGCAACTATGGAATCGAACATTTTTCCAGTTTTTTAATAACTTAGCATGGTCAGCAACAGAAATCCTTTGAAAAAACATAATGATGATCAAAAAATAAAATAAATATGAATGAAATAAGAAAATATCAACAAATAAGCTTTTCTCAGCTTTTCCAGAATATATATGAACACACATGGGCAGTATTTATTTTAAAAAAATAAATAAAACATTAAACTGACATTTTTATAATACATGGGAATTAATTTATGAGCAAAACAACTTTGCCGAAAACTTTAAATCAATCTAAAAGAGCATGTAAAAATACAGATTATTGAATTTTCATCTACAATTTTTGTGCTGCCAAATTGGCATGGAAAATTTTGTGATCCAACTGGATGATGAAAAACTACTTCTTTGGGCATCCAAAAAATTTCAGCCAGATAAATAAAAAACTAAAACTAAATCGATCGAACGAATTTTAAGAAAATCACTTTGTTAAGTGGGAAGATTTTAAATTTATAATTCTCTATGTGCTTTTAAAATTCTAAAATAGTTTGTTTTTAAAAAAAATAATTCATACATTTTTAAAAATATTTTTTTGTATCTTAGAATTTGCACGTTAAAAGAAACTTCGGTTTTCGATCAAAAATTCGATAAACAAAAAACATTGAAAAAGTCATCATTTTGCCGAAACAAAACCTGTAAATTTTGGACGAAATTTCTCATTGATTTTGCATCTTTGGCAAAGTTGAAGACTTTCTTGAAAAAAATAGGTACACGGTAATAAATACCAAAGGACCAATCATTCAATATTTTGCTCAGTTGAATGATTTTAAAACTTTCATAATATTTTTTAGAAAAGATCATATTATATTTGGGTAATTCTCTACCAACTCACACGAAATCGGGAAAAGTTGCCCCGACCCCTCTTCGATTTGCGTGAAACTTTGTCCTAAGGGGTAACTTTTGTCCCTGATCACGAATCCGAGGTCCGTTTTTTGATATCTCGTGACGGAGGGGCGGTACGACCCCTTCCATTTTTGAACATGCGAAAAAAGAGGTGTTTTTCAATAATTTGCAGCCTGAAACGGTGATGAGATAGAAATTTGGTGTCAAAGGGACTTTTATGTAAAATTAGACGCCCGATTTGATGGCGTACTCAGAATTCCGAAAAAACGTATTTTTCATCGAAAAAAACACTAAAAAAGTTTTAAAAATTCTCCCATTTTCCGTTACTCGACTGTAAAAAATTTTGGAACATGTCATTTTATGGGAAATTTAATGTACTTTTCGAATCTACATTGTCCCAGAAGGGTCATTTTTTCATTTAGAACAAAATTTTTCATTTTAAAATTTCGTGTTTTTTCTAACTTTGCAGGGTTATTTTTTAGAGTGTAACAATGTTCTACAAAGTTGTAGAGCAGACAATTACAAAAATTTTAATATATATACATAAGGGGTTTGCTTATAAACATCACAAGTTATCGCGATTTTACGAAAAAAAGTTTTGAAAAAGTTACTTTTTGCGTTTCTCTTTGTTTCGTCGTCCGTGTCTGTCGCGGGTGACCATGAACGGCCATGATCGATGACGACCAACTTTTTTAAAACTTTTTTTCGTAAAATCGTGATAACTTGTGATGTTTATAAGCAAAACCCTTATGTATATATATTAAAATTTTTGTAATTGTCTGCTCTACAACTTTGTAGAACATTGTTACACTCTAAAAAATAACCCTGCAAAGTTAGAAAAAACACGAAATTTTAAAATGAAAAATTTTGTTCTAAATGAAAAAATGACCCTTCTGGGACAATGTAGATTCGAAAAGTACATTAAATTTCCCATAAAATGACATGTTCCAAAATTTTTTACAGTCGAGTAACGGAAAATGGGAGAATTTTTAAAACTTTTTTAGTGTTTTTTTCGATGAAAAATACGTTTTTTCGGAATTCTGAGTACGCCATCAAATCGGGCGTCTAATTTTACATAAAAGTCCCTTTGACACCAAATTTCTATCTCATCACCGTTTCAGGCTGCAAATTATTGAAAAACACCTCTTTTTTCGCATGTTCAAAAATGGAAGGGGTCGTACCGCCCCTCCGTCACGAGATATCAAAAAACGGACCTCGGATTCGTGATCAGGGACAAAAGTTACCCCTTAGGACAAAGTTTCACGCAAATCGAAGAGGGGTCGGGGCAACTGCTGTGTGAGTTGGCGGAGAATTACCCATTTTTTTTTCAACCATGAAAATTATACTATTCGTTTTTTAATTTTTTTTTATAATTTTAATTTTCTTTAGTTTTTTATTTTGATAATTAAATTTTCTGAACGGGAGCAGCCGTGGCTGACTGGTTACGGTGTTCGCTTTGTAAGCGAATGGTTCTGGGTTCGATGCCCATCTGCTCCCAACGAGAAAGTTAAGAACACATAAATTTGAAATTGAACGAAAAATCATAGTCGCTCTAGGCGGGGTTCGAACCCCCGTCCTTTGGATTGGTAAGCAAAAATGCTAACCACTAGGCCATGACGACTTGGTGAGCGTGGACTGGAATTAGGAATACTGTTACAGAGAGCGAGTTGTGGCGCTATAACCACGGCAAATAGTGTTCAGGGCATTCGTGGAAATACAATGTCCCATCCCAGAGGGTCCCGGAGTACCAAACCTTCTTAGCATGGTGCTCCCAACGAATACAACCAAAATCTCGGAGCGTATGGTGGTGTGTCCCCACGCTTCTTCCTCCCCTGTCGATTCAGAATTGTGTTGTTGTTCGAACACTCTGTGCTCAAACTCAACCCAATTACGAGTCATCTCTGCGATACGGCTTTACGCAGTAGGCCTGGCCGCTTTAACGCTTGTGATGTCTCAATGCATTTCAATGCAATGGCGCACTACAAATGTTAATAAATGACAAGAAGAGTGCTAGGCGTCATCTAACCTAAGGCACTCTCCAGGATCCCTTCGAAAGATTGGCTGCGCTAGGGTCTGATTAGATTAGATTAGATTATTAGATAATTAAATTTTCTGAACGTTCAAAAAATAATATTTTCTGGAATGAACAATCATGAAGACCACTTTAAAAAATTAAAAACGGAAATTATTCAGTTGAAATTAAACTTTTTGTGGTAAAATCTTAAAACGATAAACTTAATCAAAAAATCTTTTAAGTATTTTTCGATTGCAAATTTGATTCAACATTTTAATTTGGAATATTTGTAATCCATCTTAAACTATTTCAAAGATCTGTATCTATTGAAGGATTATTTGTTCTATTTGATGTCAAGGACTACACTGACAAAAAATGATACACGGTAAAAAATGTGATAATTAATTTCACTTTTTATTACTAAAACTTAAATTGCAAAAAAAATACTATTTGATTTTTTTATTTTTTGATCTGTTCTAGAGGACATCAAATGCCAACTTTTCAGAAATTTTCAGAGCGGGCAAAAAATCTATAACCGAGTTATGATTTTTTTTTGCTCATTAAATTTTTGTCGTACTTCATTTTACGATGCTCAGAGAATTTTTAACTAAAAATTGAAGTTATAAAAAAATATTAACTGAAATTTCTTTTTTTTTCAAAAAACATAATGTAATCAAAAATGTATAAGGCCGATGTAAATATTTTTCAAAGTTTTTGTCCCTCGGCTGTTTCAGTTGTTTTTCGATCATTAGTTTTGCAAAAAAATACGATTTGACGAAAACAAAAAAAAATGCAAAAAAAAAAGTTTTTGCGATACTGTACATACAAAATTTTCAAAATTTTTAGCAATTTTATAAATGTGCTGAATATATTTTTATCGCAGAGGATTCCATTTAATATTGATCCAAGCATTTCGATTTCCATTGAAATTTGAAGTATTTTGAGGAAAATGCCCCTTGATTTTCGGGGGAAATGAATGAACAAAATATCATCCAAATCAACAAATCCAAAACTAAAAACGTTACTTAATCCACCCTTAGGTGGTTGGTGCCTTCCTCTCATTCAAAGGGTAATGCTATCCAAAATAGACACGCTCGTGGGAAGGTCTTTTAATTACCTATCCAAAGATAGGTCGCATGATATATTTGGAATACGTTTTCATCTAAATATCTGAGAACTGGCCTCCAAAAAGTGTATAAATAACACTTAAGTGCTTATAACTTTTGATAGGGTTGTCAGATCTTCAATGTTTTGGACGCGTTGGAAAGGTCTTTTGATTACCTGTTCAACGACGGGTTGCATGATAGATCCGGACAACGTTTTCATCGTGATATCTGAGATCCGGCTTCCAAAAAGTGCATAAATAACACTTAAGTGCTAATAACTTTTGATAGGGTTGTCAGATCTTCAATGTATTGGTCGCGTTGGAAAGGTCTTTTAAATACCTTTCTAAAAATGTATAACATGCCGGGGTTTCTTACAAAAACCACCCTTTTTACAATCTTCCGGACTTTTGTCAAAATCGTTTTTTTAGCATAACTTTTGAAGTACTTAACTAAACTGCATAATTTTTAAAAGCGACTTATGGGACCCCAAAACGGATCGAATGACGCCAAAACGGACAAAATCGGTTCACGCAATGTCGAGATAATCGAGTGACAATTTTTTGATCAACATCCCAACACACACACAGACATTTGCTCAGAATTCGATTCTGAGTCGATAGGTATACATGAAGGTGGGTCTAGGAGGTCTGATTGAGAAGTTCAGTTTTCGAGTGATTTTATAGCCTTTCCTCAGTAAGGTGAGGAAGGCAAAACCCCAACAATATTACAAAAATCTAGAGGATTGCTTTTATAGAATGATTTATATTCTCTACAAAATGTGAGAATCAGACCTTCATTCTCAAAAACTAAATTTTCGAGTAAGGGAATGTTAACAAAGCGATTTGAGCGATTCTTTTTTATTTTTTGAAAAAGCACTCAACGCGAAGTTCAAACTTTGACGATATGCAAAAGTTGTCCACCTCACATTTTTTTTCGTACGCCACCACGTGGAAATTGATAAAAGTGAGGGCATTTTTCTTCCCGACAAACTACCCCATCAAAGAAAAGAGCTCTGGTCACAAAAAAAGGGAAAGTGCTCCATCCTCCCACTTAGTTACTTTTGTTCAACAAAAAAAAAAAAACGAAGGGAAAAAGTAAGAAAGCTTCGTCCCGTCAAAGGAGAAAACGTGAGTTTGGCTATTGTGAAAGTTTTAATGAATCTTCTCTCTCGTCAGCTTTAATATTACGGCACCGGGTCCCGTAACGATAATGGTGATGACGGGGTCCAGTTTCGGTGGGGTGTTATGAGACTTTGGATGAGGGTGCAGAAAAAGTTGGCCAAAAATTAAAAGTAAATCTTTTGTCCGGGTAATGGGCGCGGAAAGTACTAACCAAGAAATAATTGCACTTGGGTACGGTGTTTGAGCGTAAATTCAATGCCGTTGGAGCGTGTTGTTCAGGGCAGTGTTCTTAAAGTATTGTTGAAGCTTTGGTACTTGCTTAGTTGTTCAACTGAACCATTTCAAGACGTCCAAAATTGAAGAGTCGTTTATGTAACCAAAGAAAAAAAAGGAACAATTTGACACAGTTCTCTTTGTTAGCAGGTTTTGTAAAACTCATGAAAAACCATCAACTTTTCCCCACCAAAATGCGATTACCGTTTGATGATCCGCTTATGCGTTTCATCCTTTGATGTCGGAAATAAAATTCTCGCGAAAAAAAGTAAACAAAAAACAATCTGCAGCTGATGTTTTCCAACCGATCCGTGTTTGTTCAGATCGGGAAAACCAGTGAAAAAGTAAAAGCTCGTGGAAAAAAATAAAACTTCAACGTGCCATCCAGCAACGGCGAGAGACGCGAGAGTTTATGCTCAAAATCAAGCAAACAAGCTGATATTTGGCTTCACCTCCACTCGTGAGCTCGAGCGATTATAAGCGAAAGGTAAACGTCACGTCAAAAGCTGCGAAAGCAGAGTTATTCCAGCGAAAAATGAGCCAACATAATTCACCCAGAATGTTTGGAGCGAGACGCGCAAACATCTACCTTACCGTGAGCTGTTTTTTAACATTTCTACGAAGTTTTTGATTAAACACATTTTTTCTTCAAATATTTTTGTTTTATTTTGAGAATCTGATTTTCAGTATTGTTGAACGAATGTATTCTTCTTTTAATAAGCTGAATTAATGAATGTTGAATTCTACTGCAAAGACATAAATAAAATCTTTCAAATAAATTGAGAATCAAATAGTTTGGTCCTCTCCCGCGTCTACTCCTCTCATTTTTAAATTTTTAAAAAGCAATTTTTTGACAAGCATTTTTTTAGAGAAAACTTAACAAAAAGCCATGGATATTTGAAGATTTTTTGGACAAAAAAAAAATCGAGATTTTTTTTAGTGGGACATGAACAAGGTGGGGGTGGACCAAATGTCACCTAACTTGGGATTGTTTGTTTTTGAGGCAAAAATAACCCCCATTCCAAATATGAGAAGACTTGATGAAGGTAGATGTCGGACGCGTGGGCACTAGGGAAGGAATGACTCTTGATCAAATGCACTATCATCAAAATTATTAAAGTATCAAAAAATAGGCAACGTTTATTTTTCTAAGCTCTTTGGAGAGGTTATTTGAGATTCTTTTTCTTAATTTTTTTTCCTCCAATTATGTTTTTTTTCGAATTATTATTTAATGAGCTTCTCTTGCTCTTCTAAAACGTTACTTTATAATATTTGAACCTTTTCTACAAACTTTTATCATTTTTGACTTTTTCTGCTGATCATGATTTTTTTCTGTTTAGATAAATTGTAAAATTTTCAGTTTCAAATTGATTTTATCCCAAACAAACCTATATTTGCTCACATTAGTTAAGATTAAGGCTACCAACTCTTGCCGAGCAAAAATCCGTACACTATGCCGATATGACACCATGGTGTAACAAAAACTGTCAATAAATTATTTAGATAAATTTAATATATTTGAGAATTAAAAATATAAAACTGTGTCGTTTTTACAGCTAACAAATTTCACAAAATGCCATCAGAGTGCTTATGACTTGCACGTTTAAAAGTATTCATAAAATAAACCGTGATTTGAATCAAATCATTATGTTCTTCATTTTTTTTGTTAAACGTTTAAAAGTTTACGGAATGTCAAGTTTGCTTATCGTTCTTAGTGTTTTCACGAACAATATTCCAGAGTTTTTTTTATTGAAATGGTCTTCAAACATGTAAAACACAATATATTATAGGACCTTTAAAAAACTCTAGATTTGTTAATTCAAATGTTCAAATGTTTTCACAAGTTTTAGAAAGCCTTTGGAAATGGATAAATATATTTAGTAAGGAATTTCTAAAAGAACAATTCTAGAGTTTTTTTTAAAAGGTCCTAGCAACATATGAAAGACAATAGTTCAAAAACTCTAGAATTATTGATAATCAAGTTTGAATTGAGAAAACCCCAGAAAACTCTCCCTTTTTAAATCAAACTCACAGAAAAATAAAAATTTCTAGTTAAAAAAAAAAGCTTCTACCAAATCAAAAAAGCAATTCAATAATTAAAAAGTTGTTAAAATTCCGTACAAATCCGTATTATGCGTAAAATTCCCTACAAAAATTCCGGCCTGTTGAAAATCCGCGAAGAGGTTCGAAAATCCGTATGGTAAGGAAAAAATCCGTACAGTTGGTAGCCTTAGTTAAGATCGAACAAGAAATAGAGGTATTTTGAGCACTATTTTTTCTACGAAAGTTTTACCTTTTCAATTTAAGATTTTTGTTTATTTTTACACCAATTTATAATTTATCCGATGAGACACCTTTTTTCAACACGTTTTTTTTTCTTGTAGAATTGATGCATTTTTCTTGTGTATATAAATATTATCCTTGAGAAAATGACATATAGCGCTAAGGTTACCCTAAACAAGACAAATTTAACAAAATATCATGATTAATACAAAATATCTATAACGAAATCAACGTATCATTTCCATGGTATAGCTATTTGAACTTTGCAGCTTCAAAAATGTATGCATGACGAAGGCCGATTTTTGAAAAAGTTTATTTCAGTGGTGCTCAAAGTTTTAAATTTCGGGCCATATTTTAAGCTAAAAAGAGCTTGCGGGCCAAATTCACAAAATAGAATATAAAAACAACGTTATTTCTTATTAAAATCGAAAACAGATCTTATTCTGATAAATTTTACAAATTTTTTGAACTTTTTTGTTATTTGAAAATTATTAAAAACAAAAAATGTCAGTTTTTCATCACATTTGTTGATTTCACTATTTTAAGTATTGGAAAAAATAGTATTTTGTTGAATGTACTTGTGTTTTTATGCAAATTTTGAAGTTTATTTTATTTTGAAGATGATTACATGAAATTTTTGCGACGACGTAATTTTATCTTTTAATAATGTGTAACTAATGAAAAATTGTTGCGATTTTTGTTTAATAATAAGGTCAATGGAAAATATTTCATAAAATGTTGTCACTCTGCTCTATCCATGTTCGAGGGGAGGCAAAAAGTATACATTTTAATTACAAGCCAGAATTTCAATTGAAAAAAAATGGTAAAAAATATTATACACCCAGTACAGTTGATTTCGAAACATTATTTTCAAAAAAAGATTCGAAAAAGAAACAGCTTAAAAACACATTTTGCGGTACTACTGTTCATTGAAAATTCACTAACGCAACTTGCTCAAAATAGTTGTAAACACAGATGAATGATTTTGACGATATTTACTAATTTCACTCACATTGAAATGCGTGCAATTGTTTCAATTAGAAAGATTTTTGAACAAAATATTTGTGTCGTAAAATTGGGATAAAAATATGGATAAATCTTTATTTTTATATTAGAGAAAAAAAAATTACTTAATCCACCTTAAGGTGGTTGGTGCCTTCTTCACATTCATGATGTATTTAAGGTTGTATTTACAAATTAGCTTAAGAGTTTTTTTTTTATTTTTTTATTTAATTTTTTTTTATTATTTTTTCATTCAATTTTTTTATAATTATTGTTTTTAGCAGAACAGCAATTTTCAATTCTTTTTAACCGACTCTCCAAAACAAAGGAGAAAGGTGGGTTGTAATTGAATTTAAAAGTGCTGATAAGCCAACATTAGGTGCACGATGGAATTGCATGCTGTCCCCCTACTCTAAGTAAGCAATGTCATATGAGTTGTATATTTCAGTAAAAAGTTCGTCTAAATCTTTGTCGAGACAAAATGATGTATTCAGCAACATAATTAATACAGACTTTTTTTCTAGAAGAGACGCAGACACTGCTTAAGCAATGTGGCAACTGGGCGTTACGCATGCTGCGCGACTCTCGCGCGTAACCAAAAAGACCCGGTCTTTGAGGTTAGGCAAAAATCACTCTTTTAGTAGCTACAAAAAAAACTTTTTCATGGCATAACTTTAAAAGTACTTCACTAAACAGAATAAAATTTAATAGGGTCTTAGGGGACCCAAAAACGAACAGAATAAGGCGGATCCGGCCAAAATCGGTTCAGCCAGTTCTGAGATAATTGAGTAGAAAAAAAATCATGTCTACACACATCCCCACATACATTTGTTCAGAATTTGATTCTGAGTCGATAGGTATACGTGAAGGTATATCTAGGAGGTGTATTTAAGAAGTTAATTTTTCGAGTGATTTTATAGCCTTGCCTCAGTGACGTGAGGAAGGCAAAACGAAAAAAAAATCATTTTGAAAAACAACCTCGCAGGACATACTTTGGTCACCCCTGGTTTATTTCTAAAAAAGTAAAAAAAAAAAACAAACTTTATCCATGTGGTATGTGGTTGGTGCCTTCCAAATATGGGCCACAAAAAAATAATTTCGTTTAAATTTTAAGATTTTTGGAAAACGAGGGTGAGTTATGGAATTACATTACAGGGTTGTCAGTTCTTCGATTTTTAAACACGTTTGAATGATCTTTTGATAACCTAAACACCACGAAAAATCGTGTAAAATTCTGTCTCATTTGGTGCACTTAACTGGAGCGTGCAATAAGTCAAAAAATTACATCATATTTTAAAATTACACGACTCGACCGTCAAGATTTGTTAGATGTAAAATTACAACAGACACACATTTTGTTGCCTGCATATCTTATTGGGGAAATTCTCTTCCAATTCACACGAAATCGGGAAAAGTTGCCCCGACCCCTTTTCGATTTGCGTGAAACTTTGTCCTAAGGGGTTACTTTTGTCCCTGATCACGAATCCAAGGTCCGTCTTTTGATATCTCGTGACGGAGGGGCGGTACGACCCCTTTAATTTTTGAACATGCGAAAAAAAGGTGTTTTTCAATAATTTGCAGCCTAAAACGGTGATGAGATAGAAATTTGGTGTCAAAGGAACTTTTATGTAAAATTAGATGCCTGATTTGATGGCGTACTCAGAATTCCGGAAAAACGTATTTTTCATCGAAAAAAACACTAACAAAGTTTTAAAAACTCTGTCATTTTCCGTTACATGACAGTAAAATTTTTGGAACATGTCATTTTAATTTAATGTACTTTTCGAATCTACACGGAGAGACCGGCCAGGGCAAATCTAAGAAAATCTTGGTTAATTTAACTAAAAGTATGGGTTAATTTTTTACACAGCTTTTTTTCAACAATCGATTGTTGATTTTGTTAACCCAAAATTGCTGACCACCAGTAACTAAAATTAACTAAAAAAATAGTTGGAATTGCCATTTTCGTTGGTTAAATGGCCGAAAAAAATTCTAGCAGTCGACTGCTAGAATATTTTTTTCAGAAAATTAACTAAATTTTTTTTGTTTTAAGCTGAAATATTGTGGAATATTCTGTAAAAAACAGGCTGGGCCATACTTTTCAACTATTTTTCAACAATTTTTTTCGATTTATTAACTGAAATATTTTTGCATGCTGCAAATTATTAGTGAATTATAACAAAACATTTCTTAATTAAACATAATTTATGTTAGTGTCGATATATATTTTCTTTAATTATCTAACGATACAGGCCGGGCCGAATTTCTAGCTAGTTTTTAACTAATGTCTTACTTAAATACAGAAAATTTTCGTACATCTAGTGAATAATTAGCTGTTGATAGCAATTTTTTATTGAATTTGCAGTAAATTTTATAATATTGCCTCACAAATTAATGCTGGGTATTTTTATGTTCGCATTTATTCTGCCTAAAATTTTAACTTTTTGTACTAATTTGTTTTTTTTTTTTTTTTTTGCATGAAGTTATTAAATTACTGTTAAAAAGCATCAAAACAAAACTTTTTATTATCTGTTATTATAAAACATGTAAAGTTTGATTAAAGTTTGAAAAAAATACGTTGCATAAATCTAAAAAAATAATAATAAAACATATTACAAATTTTGTTAAACATATTTATAAAAGATGTTTAATTTCTCGTGAATTCCTTGAAGATATTTCACCAAGTAAGTTATTATGTTGTATAAAATTAAGTGTTGTATTCACTTACCATCACCGGCAATCATCCGATAAGTCATCATCATCTACAACGGTCTCAGGTTTAGTTATTTTTCACACAGAATTTACACCAAAACGAACCATTTGCTGCAAATAGACATATAAAATTTATTAGTAATTTGATACAAAATCCTTAATTTTGTCTATAAACTGAAAAAAGGATCGTAAATAAATGTAATTATAATGAGGAAAGAAGAAATATCAATAATGCTCCGTTTCCTGAAACAAAATATTTTGAGTTTTACTTACCAGTTTATTTAGCAGTCTTCTATTAACAGCATTTTTATAATATTTCTATCTTCTTTTGTATATCTTTTATAAATTTTATTTTTTAGACATTTCCCATCATCTCATTTTTATTTTGATATTATGTGTACTCATTTCCATATATTTTATGGTTGATGATTCTGAAAAAAATGATTCATTAAAATTGTATCCATCGTAAGCACGAAGGTTTTTGATTATTCAGTTTTCTAATTAAAATCACAACAGATAAATTGTTATGTAAAAATAAATCCATACTTACTTAGATTAACCAACCTTTTGTTAAATTTGCCCGTGCAAGTATTGTCGTGCAAGAGTTCGCCCGCCTCTTCCTTTCACTGCCCTTCCCTTTCCTTAAAACATTGTCATGAAGTCCCCTCGCATCAGAGGTCCTCATTGCGAATGTCCTCGTCTTGTTCTTCATAGTTTATCACCTGCAAAGAAATCATCAACAAACTTACTCACCAATTGCACCTCCACAGTTGCAACAGTGTTCACTTCGATTTGCACTTCAACATTAGCCAAATAGTGTGATTTTCACCTTTCACATTCTCTCACTTCACAATTAACAACACAAACTCAACAAATCGACCGCTCTTGTTCGAATCCTGACTTCAAATGACAAACGTAAACAAACCCAAGTTCATCTTTTAAATAATCAACCAATTGATATTTACATTTAACCAAAAAAAATCTTGATTTTTCTAAAACCAAAGCTAACAGTCGAGCACGTTCATTCGAGTTCGGGAAATCTGTTAGCTTTTTGCCTTTAGCATTTTCAACAAACAGGTTATTAAATTATTACTGAATTTTGGTTGATTCAACTGAAAATTGGCCGTAACAAGTACGTTTTTGTGAAATTTACGAAAGTAAAATCAACAATTTTAATTGTTAAAATTTCTGGGCACAGTCTCTCCGTGTACATTGACCCAGAAGGGTAATTTGTAAATCGTATCAAAAAACGAACCTCGGATTCGTGATCAAGGACAAAAGTTACCCCTTAGGACAAAGTTTCACGCAAATCGAAAAGGGGTCGGGGAAACTGCTGTGTGAGTTGGCGGAGAATTACTTATTGGATTGTAGGGATGATTCTTGTTAGAATAATAAAAAAGACGCATACAAGAGCTATTGAAATATTTTAAATTGCACCTCAATTTTCGTTTGATTTTTCAAAAGTACCTAGGAAACCCATGGTGCATTGGTTGTTTTGATCTACAGCTTTATGTGGAAAATTTACTTTGAGAGCAGGATTAGAGCCATACTGCAATGAGGAAGGCAACATATTTTCATGCCTTTCATGTAAATAATCGCCAGTTTTGACTTTGTATTTTTTTTAATTTAAAATTTCCGAATCGGGCCTCGTCATACACACGTGATATGTTTTGTGTGTCTTCACCACAAGTTCCAGATATTTTGGTTCATCTTATCTTGGGATACCGTGTTCCGAGAAAAACGTTCAGAAAGTTTGACAGTTCGCATTAAGTCGTATTTTACTCACTTTAATCATAAAATATCTTCATGAATCATTCGCGACTGACTGGGAAGCTTCTTCTTCGTAGAATTGAAAATTGTTCTGTAATAAGAAATTTCTGGATTTTCTACGTGTATGTTACCCCTTAATAAACATTTAATCAACTTTGTTCCTGTCAATGGCACCGTTACAATCAAACTTTTCGCTTTGTTTACTTTACTTTCGCTGTTGACACCCGCGTGCCTTTGCCGGCTCGTTGTGGTTCCCGCCGAAAAGTGCCAACTATTTACCGTTAATTTTCCAACCGTCACTGGCAACCACCACAATGCTGGTTCGGAGTATATCAACTCCACCTGGTGTGGGGCCACTTTTCCAAACCCTTTTTTTAAATCACCCTCCGGTTCTGTTGTTGTCGACAAACAATTCATCGCTTTTCAGCTGGTGGAAAAATTCGCCACTGTTGACTGGTTCACATGCAGCGATGTAGTTGGGAAAACGGAAGGTAAATATGCACTTCCGAGGAAAATCATTTCGTGGTTCGCGCTCAAGATGGAAAAGAGATTTGGGAAATTGAAAAGTCATTTATCAGTTAAGTTAAACAGTATTATATTTCCACAATATCCATACATGAAAAAACTGTTGATTCAAAAATATAAACGTAAAAACAAATTAAGAAAATTTCATGTTTCCTCCCACGCGCACGTAGTTTTCCCACGGAAATGAGCATGTAGCACTGTTTTGGTGGGTAGAGTCATGCTATCCACCCCAGCAATGGACCGGGTTCCATGGGGGACGGGCTTGAAACCGATGGCCTGCAGCGAGATGGTGAATTTACGATAACGGAATGCCCCTGAAAATGCTGCGGTTTGTACAATTTTATGCAAAACTTTGCCCTTAACCGCCGGTGGGG
Organism: Culex pipiens pallens; assembly: GCF_016801865.2. NCBI lineage: Eukaryota > Metazoa > Arthropoda > Insecta > Diptera > Culicidae > Culex > Culex pipiens. Next base: position 55,851,301 of record NC_068938.1, read on the forward strand.
AATTTTGACCACATTCGAAACTGGAAGGCACCAAACATGGGAAAACAATTTCAATTGTGCCACCTGGGTGATTGTGGGTGTGTGTGTGACTTTGGTCGACTGCGGTAACAACATCTGCAGTAATTGAGAGAGCGTGCATAAATTTTGGGTAAATACCAGGAAACACCATAAATTGGTGTTGTTGCATGTTGAATAAAATGGGAGTAAGTGAATTATATGAAAGAAAACATTTAATTGAGGATGTTTTTCTTGGTAACTAACAGATATTTTTTCAAATTTCAAGTTTGTGCCTTTGTTTTGGCTCGAACATTTGGTAAGATTTCTTGTGCCCATAAAACCATTCATTTGCGAGTTCATTCATTTTTTTTTGGGCAGCTGCAAAATCATGAAAATATATCAAAATACGTATTTTGATCTATTTCCATGATGTTAAGGGGCATATAATCTAATTCAGTCGATCGCCAAAATTTTGACGATAATCTCATGGAAATGGCGCGTATTTTTCTATCAGTGATTTTTTTTTTCAGAAAACTCGTCCAATTTCCTACAAGTTTGTCTTTAAACAATTTTTGATACTATGCAACGACTTCGAGACACAGTAATTTTTCAATTATGAAATACAAATGGGTAATTCTCCACCAACTCACACAGCAGTTACCCCGACCCCTCTTCGATTTGCGTGAAACTTTGTCCTAAGGGGTAACTTTTGTCCCTGATCACGAATTCGAGGTCCGTTTTCTGATATCTTGTGACGGAGGGGCGGTACGACCCCTTCCATTTTTGAACATGCGAAAACATGCGGTGATGAGATAGAAATTTGGTGTCAAAGGGACTTTTATGTAAAATTAAACGCCCAATTTGATGGCGTACTCAGAATTCCGAAAAAAACGTATTGTTCATCGAAAAAACACTAAAAAAGTTTTAAAAATTCTTCCATTTTCCGTTACTCGACTGCAAACAATTTTGGAACATGTCATTTTATGGGAAATTTAATGTACTTTTCGAATCTACATTGACCCAGAATGGTCATTTTGCCTTCCTCACCTTACTGAGGAAAGGCTATAAAATCACTCGAAAAATGAACTTCTTAATTTGACCTCGTAGACCCACCTTCACGTATACCTATCGACTCAGAATCAAATTCTGAGCAAATGTCTGTGTGTGTGTGTGTGTGTGTGTGTGTGTGTGTGTGTAGGGATGTGGGTCTGTGCACCAAAAAATATGCACTCGATTATCTCAGCACTGGCTTAACCGATTTGGACCGTTTTGGTCTCATTCGATTCGTCTTGGGGTCCCATAAGTCCCTATTGAAAATTATGAAGTTTAGTAAAGTACTTCAAAAGTTATGCTAAAAAAACGATTTTGGCGTATGTCCGGAAGATTGTAAAAAGGGTGGTTTTTGTAAGAAACCCTGTCATGTTATACATTTTCAGAAAAGTATTAAAAAGACCTTTCCAATGAGCCTAAAACATCAAAGATCTGACAATCCTATCAAAAGTTATTAGCACTTAAGTGTTATTTATACACTTTTTGGAGGCCGGATCTCAGATATTTTAGTAAAAATGATGTCCGGGTCTATCATGCGACCCATCGTTAGTTAGATAATCGAAAGACCTTTCAAATGAGCCTAAAACATCAAGGATCTGACAACCCTATTAAAAGTTATTGGCACTTAAGTGTTATTTATACACTTTTTAGAGGTTTGATTTCAGATATTGTGATAAAAATATTGTCTGAATCTTCCATGCGAACTATCGTTGGATAGGTTTTTTTTATCAGACCTTGCCGATGAGCCAGAAATATTGTTGGTCTGCGAACCATATCAAAAGAAATGAGTAATAAAGTTGATTTGTTAAACATGTTAAGGGGGAATGTTGCTATTTTTACTGAATGTATTGACTTTATGAATATGAGGAAGGCACCAACCACCTAAAGGTGGATTAAGTAACGTTTTTTCATTTAGAATGAAAATTTTCATTTGAAAATTTCGTGTTTTTTTCTAACTTTGCAGGGTTATTTTTTAAGAGTGTAACAATGTTGTACAAAGTTGTAGAGCAGACAATTACAAAAATTTTGATACACATACATAAGGGGTTTGCTTATAAACATCACGAGTTATCGCGATTTTACGAAAAAAAGTTTTGAAAAAGTTGGTCGTCATCGATCATGGCCGTTCATGGTCACCCGCAATAGACACGGACGACGAAACAAAGAGAAACGCAAAAAGTAACTTTTTCAAAACTTTTTTTCGTAAAATCGCAATAACTCGTGATGTTTGTAAGCAAACCCCTTATGTCTATGTATCAAAATTTTTGTAATTGTTTGCTCTACAACTTTGTACACCAATGTTACACTCTAAAAAATAACTCTGCAAAGTTAGAAAAAATACGAAATTTTAAAATGAAAATTTTTGTTTAAAATGAAAAAAATGACCCTGCTGGGTTAATGTTGATTCGAAAAGTACATTAAATTTCCCTTAAAATGACATGTTCCAAAATTATTTGCAGTCGAGTAACAGAAAATGGGAGAGTTTTTAAAATGTTTTTAGTGTTTTTTTCGATGAACATTACGTTTTTTTCTGAATTCTGAGTACGCCATCAAATTGGGCGTCTAATTTTACATAAAAGTCCCTTTGACACCAAATTTCTATCTCATCACCGTTTGAGGCTGCAAATTATTGAAAAACACCTCATTTTTCGCATGTTCAAAAATGGAAGATGTCGTACCTTGAACTTATTTTTGTTCGTTAGTTAAAAAAAATTACTTGAAGTTTATTTAAAAAATGGTGATTGGTAAATTCAATCTTTTTTCCGTGTAAGTGCTATTTTTAAATTATTTTTGGTATCAATAACTCAGTTGCCTTTATCATTGAACTAGTTTTTTTTGCATAATGATTTCAAATAAAAGATTTTGTTTTGCCAATGTGAAAAATGTTTATAAAAAAAGAAACCTCGATATTAAAATCAACAAACCTACATTTTTTAAATATTGTGTTTTTAGTTTGTTTGATAACAGTTATCTTTTTAAGTCAAATTTGATCGTTTTATAACACACTTTCAATTTTCTTTGAAAATTATTCTTTCTCATTCACATTAAAACGTTTGAAATTGCAAAAGGAGCAAGTCAAAAATAACCTACACTGAAATAAAAAAAAAAGAACCAAATTCCTAAATTCTAGGAATTTTGCCTCCTTTTCTTATTAAGTAATCCAGAAACCCCAATTACTAAATTAGGAAAGGAGCCAAAATTCCTAGAATTTAGGAATTTTCGACTTTTTTTTTATTTCAGTGTATTGGGTCACATTTGGCCCGCGTGCAATAATTTAATCACCCCTGATCCTTTGCTAATTGCTAAAATAATTTTATATCGGATCTCATAAAAACAATATAAAAATTGACAATATTTTGTTTGGAAAGTGTCTAAAAAGCCTTTTTTAAAAAGTGTAATAAATAAGAGTTTACACATTTCCATCTTTACTTTGTAAAATTTTTTTGACAGTTATAGCTCTCGAAAAAATACAACATTTCATTTTGGTTGTTTTCTTTAAAAAATATTCATGAATTCGATGCTACCAATTCTTCTTACTTAAGGAAATGGTTTTCATATCAATTTATGTGTTCGATAGCATATATTTGGATCATTTAAACGCAATAAACACAAATAAGTTGAATAATTGAAATGGATTTACTCTAATCTAGTTAATGAAGAAATTTATACAAAAAACTATAAAAATATTGAAATATAATGAAATCAATATCTAAAACTATCTTTGTTTAAACTACCATATCTCGAAAAAAAAGATAGAACAACACTTGACCACCACTTTAAAAAAATGACGCTGACACAAACGTTGTTATCATACTAATTATTTAAATTAAATTTGAATACTTTATATACAATTCAAAACTCGACGTGCAATTATAGTTAGTTTTATTCAGCATATTAACATCGTTTTACATCAATGACTTCAAGTTAAAAAAACTTATTTTCTTTTTGAGATCAATGATATTTTTAGATATCCAAATTATTAGGTTTGTCAATCTATTAAACTACGAAATGTTGTCATTTGTTTTTATTTTTTTTATTCAAGATTGGATTTTGTGTAAAAGTGAACTTTTAGTTGTTGTCATGTTTGTTTGATTTCCAAACTTTTTGTTATTTATAATTTAAAACTTAGCGTCAAAAAAATATGTTTCAACTACGTTTTGAAAACATTAGTTTTTCATGTCTTTGAATAGAGAGTAAATTTTTTACTTATTTTCACTGTAAAAAAACAGTTCTGGAAAGTTGATAATAGCACTACTGAGAGTGCTTAGAAGTTAAAACGAAATAAGTTACTTTTCAGCGCCTGTATAGGAAATTTTATTGGTTTAATAGGCTTTTTAACATAAATAACTGAAATTTATAGAGAATAAAATCAAAATCTCTAAGATGCATGCAGTGGGCGGTCATTGTGGTAATTAATATTATTGCGCGTCAGTATCGTGTGGGCAGCAGGGCCAGGAAGATGGTTTTATTGTTGTGTTCGTTTTGTAATGTTTTTGTATTAAAATCTAGCATGGCTTTTTGTGGTGATGGTATGGTTTTGGTGGTGGTGGTGGTGGTGTTAATAAAAACAAACGTTCAATTTACTAACATTGAGTCCAAAACCTCCCTACAAACATCTATACCACTAGGTGACGTAGAGATCTCTGCGCATTCTAGATAGATGTTTACTAACATACCTTCCAATCCCCGAGGTTAGCAAGGTACCGGCCAGGAGCCCCTTATCTTACTGGTTAGTATTACACGCTCATCTAAAGAGGAAAACATGGTATCTCCCGTGTTGGAATATTGTAACCGGATGAGAGTCTAGTGCTATCATACGTTTAATTACAGTTAAACAGCAAGATAAGCGTTGTGCAGCCATCCGGAATTGTGCGACTCTTATTGCTAATGCTAATGCTAATGCTAAAGAATAAAATCAAAATCTCTAAGAAAACTCAAATTTGTTATTTTTTCTAAAATTCTCAAAATCGATTTTTTAACAAACAAAGTGTACTTAAATTTGACATTTTGCTTACTAGAAGATCTAAGCTAAGCATAAAACAAAGTTTTCTTAATTTATTTGTTTTTGGTTGTTATTATCTCAAATTACTTACATTTTAAAACCTTGGGTTCAAAAAGTATTAAACGCATTTTACGAATATAGCGCTTTGAGTTTAAAAGCGTAAACTTCTAATTTTAGAGTAGTGCGGTGCCTGTGTGGACGCGCAGTCCTGTTTTTTCGTGTTATTTTCCGTCTCTTTTATGTCGTTGTTCGAGTGCATGGGGTGATTGGTCATTATAATTAAATAATGGCATCAGTAGTGCGGTGCCTGTGTGGACGCGCAGTCCTGTTTTTTCGTGTTATTTTCCGTCTCTTTTATGTCGCTGTTCGAGTGCATGGGGTGATTGGTCATTATAATTAAATAATGGCATCAATAGTGCGGTGCCTGTGTGGACGCGCAGTCCTGTTTTTTCGTGTTATTTTCCGTCTCTTTTATGTCGCTGTTCGAGTGCATGGGGTGATTGGTCATTATAATTAAATAATGGCATCAGTAGTGCGGTGCCTGTGTGGACGCGCAGTCCTGTTTTTTCGTGTTATTTTCCGTCTCTTTTGTGTCGTTGTTCGAGTGCATGGGGTGATTGGTCATTATAATTAAATAATGGCATCAGTAGTGCGGTGCCTGTGTGGACGCGCAGTCCTGTTTTTTCGTGTTATTTTCCGTCTCTTTTATGTCGCTATTCGAGTGCATGGGGTGATTGGTCATTATAATTAAATAATGGCATCAATAGTGCGGTGCCTGTGTGGACGCGCAGTCCTGTTTTTTCGTGTTATTTTCCGTCTCTTTTATGTCGCTGTTCGAGTGCATGGGGTGATTGGTCATTATAATTAAATAATGGCATCAGTAGTGCGGTGCCTGTGTGGACGCGCAGTCCTGTTTTTTCGTGTTATTTTCCGTCTCTTTTATGTCGCTGTTCGAGTGCATGGGGTGATTGGTCATTATAATTAAATAATGGCATCAGTAGTGCGGTGCCTGTGTGGACGCGCAGTCCTGTTTTTTCGTGTTATTTTCCATCTCTTTTGTGTCGCTATTTGTGTACATGGGGTGATTGGATTTCTTCTGATTCGTGTTGTTTTCATCTTTTTTGTGTCGCTGTTTGTGTGCATGGGGTGATTGGTCTTCTTCTTCTTTTTTCTTTATTTTTAGTTCGCGCGTTCGTTGGCCAATGAGTTTATTTTTGTTCTCTTTACATAGTTTTCGATAGAAACGATCCGAATTCTTTTTTTTTCGAGACAAGCAAGTCGTATTGCTGGATTAAGTCCTTTCTATATCATCGATGATCGGAAGGCACGCCGACGAATATGTTTTAAGGCTTATGATAGAAAATCATTTTAATGAATAAAGCCCTTCTTACATCACCGTTGATCGGAAGGCACGCCGACGAAGAATTTCTGGAGGATCGCGGTCGAATTAATACTATATTTAAAATTCTAGATAGCTATCTTTCGGATTCGATTGTGAGTAGCGGGACTTCGCGGTTACTATGCAACGTGTTTTTTGGAGTCTTTTTATATTTTAAATTTATAAGTCCTTCTTTTATCATCGTTGATAGGAAGGCACGCCGTCGGTTAAGTTCGTTTAAGTTATTGTTTTAATTTCATTACAATCGGTTACGTGGTATCCTGTTTTCTTTTCGTTTATATTCGTTGATCGTAATAATTTATTCCAACTGGCAGCTTTAGTATTAACTCATCTACTATTTTTGACATTTGCTCGCGTTATCTTAATTGTACCAACAGTAAAAATATACTGGTAAGTCCAGCCCATAGCACTACCGCTCGGTTGGCACGCGTTCGATTAAAACAAACTTTTTAAATAATCAATTATTTTTCTTTCCGCAGCCGGCTGCCTAAGATTTAAAATTTCAACCGATAAACAAAATGCTCATGGTCACATCACTGCCACTCGTGAATCCTGACCTCATACCCATCTACTAACCCCCTCAAAACTCATGTGATACTTTGTCGGAGAAGCAGTCGATTGGGCGGTCTCTATCACTCAAGTATCGGACTAACATTCCCATCCACTTCCCCGTGACCCTACCACTGGTCGTGGCCGGCGCCGGTATTGATCAGCATGATAGGGGCCTTTGAGAAGTTGCGAAGCGAGGAAAGATAGCACCCACTCATCTTCCACGGCTCGTGGATGTAACTTCTGGAGGTCCTGGTCAATAACGGAGTAGCAACTGCGGGTGGGCACCTATGCTTATGCTTATGCTTATGCTTAAAAGCGTAAACTTCTAATTTTAAAATTTTATAAAATAAAAAAATGAACAAACTATTCTAAAAAATATAACCCATGTTTAGGACAGTTTTCAAAAAATTAAAAAATAATATTTTTTTAAGGTTCTGGGTTCGATTTCCATCTGCACCTATCGAGAAATTATGGAAAGAAGGTATTCTGAACACTTGAATATGAACGAAAAATTCATTAGTTCGTGGTGGGGTTCGATCCCCCGTCCTTTGGGTCAGCAGACAAAAATGCTAACCACCATACCATCGAGGTTTAGTTGACTAGGAGGTTTAAGAATGCTATAAGAATCCAAGGAACTTGATTGAAATCTGTGAACCTAAGAAGAGGACAATGCAATATTAAATGCAAAGTTGAATTCACGAAACTTACTGGTTTCATACTCGTTAGGCGAATATTGAACTTTCAACATGACCAGAATTCACCACAAAAAGCTTGGTGAACTTACGAAGAATCACGGACTATAAATAAGTTTGGGCTTCACACCCATCTAACTAACCCCCCTCAAATCTCACATGATACTTTGTCGAAGACGCAGCCAATTAAGCGGTCTTCATCACTCAAGTATCGGACTAAAATTCCCATCCACTTCCCCGTGTCTTACCACTGGTCGTGGCCGGCGCTGTGATTGACTAGCATGATAGGGACATTTGAATGTTGCGAAGTGGTTATGATTGGTTCCTACTCTTCATCTGTGGTCCAAGGAGCAATTCTTGGAGGTCCTGGTCAATAACAGTGTAGCAACTACGGGTTGCTACCAATGCTATGCTATGCTAATTTGTACCCGCCTAATTACCCTACTTTTACAAATTCCGTTCTCAAGATTATTCTATTCAATTTCAAATTCATTGCCAAGAATGCCTTGAGTTTATTTTATAATTGTTATGAAATATGTGTTCACAATATTTAAGGTGAAACGTGAAGGCAATCTGAGTGCTAATGTATTAGTGCGATGCAGTGGTGTTGGTTTGATGACCATCATTGTTGACGTCATCGATGTACATGTATTAGTGACATCGTGTAGTAGTAGTGGTATTGACAGCCATCCTTGCCAAACATTTGAAAAATGCCTATCTAATCCTTAATTATCATTTGAAAACAAGGTATCTCTTCAATATTTTAAATTCTCTTTTTTTTCTTAAATCTGTTCAAATGAAAAACGCCATGCCAAAGACATAGATTTGCTTTGTCCAATTTAAAGTCAGAACAGGAGATTTTTCCTCTAGTGAGTTCATCGTCCCCAACAATAATTTGAACCAATCGCAATGTAAAATGATTTTACCTCAGACAATCAATCAAAAAGTAGTATTTATGAACTTACTTCGTTTCTAAAATTAAGGGGTTACATACATATAAACCGGCAAAAAGGTTAGAGGTTGATTTGAGCACAAACTTTTTTTTAAATCTATATTGAGGACATTAAAATTTATATTTTCATCTTAAAACCCCTGGCATTGAAACTATTTGCTAAATATAAACTTTGTTCTAAAATAGATAAAAAATATAAAATTGTAACATTATTCATGAATAGAATCGCTTTCACCGTCCAATTTGGCGACTAAAAATTCAAGCAAGATTTCATTTTATAAATATTTGAAGCTGACATCATTTAACCAGTTCCGAAGTGTCCCGGAATACTTTTCTGTGTTACTGTTGTGTGGCTCAAAATTCTCGCGAGATTTTTAGGCAGAAAAAGCGATGAAGCTTGTCACCGTGGTCATCGAGAAGGCGCTTTTGTAGCCTAACTGAACCAGATGAGCCAGCACTTGGTACGCAGCGGCTTGCCGTAACGAGCAAATTTCGCATTTTTTTAGTCAATGAATTTAGTTATTTATTATGCAAATCTTTACCGTACTTAAAAATACAGTCGAAAATTAACGCATCCTGTTTCGATTCCTTGTACGAACCGTCCTCGTCTATTGCTGGATCTTTCTTCTCCATCCTTTGTCTCCCCATTTTCAGCAGCCACCTTCTTGCCAGACTCCTTCCCGTTCTGCTCCGCCGACTCGGTCGATTCCTGCGACTTGGCGTCCTCGCCCTTCCGGGTGCAAATCTCCAGCAGATTGTACATTCACAGCTTCAAAAACTCCGGCACGATTCCCTTTGATTACTTCGACGATCACCGACAGCTCCGGATGCTTCAGGTTGGTCTTGTTGCCCCGGTTCTTGGCGCTGATCATTTCGGCGAGCGCGTTGATCGTGCCCTCGTCCGTTGATCGTGCCCTCGTCCGTTGGTGAACCGCCGGTTGAAGATCATCGCGAACGTTTTCGGTTACTTCGGAAAGTACCGATCGAACAGCTTGCCGGCGCCGCCCAAGATGTCCTTCAGGTTGGCCTTGGTGACCACTTCGATCGGCACTGGCTTTGTAATGTAGCGGCTCTTTTGCTTCTTGGTTTCGGCCGCGTCCCGCAGGATCTTGAGCGCCAGTTCGGTCGGATCTCCCAGCATCGTCGTGATGAAGCAGTATTCTTCGCGCCAGTGTCCACCGACTCGAACCGGAACTTTTTCTTCTCCGTTTTGGCCGCTTCAGCTTGCTTTTGCACCTGCACCGAAATGTCCTCCTTCTTCTCTTCCGCGCCTTCTTCAGCAGGTTGTTCCTTGGGCGGAGATTCGTCGGCGCAGCCGGAACGCGTCCCGGAATCTACTTGTCGTGAACCGTAAATTCACAAAAAAAAAACGGGACGAGATTTTTTTAGGCACGGCTGACAATAAAAACAAATCGAACTGTCAGATAGTGTCAGATGATTTGCGTGGTGTGTCAAAGAAAAGTGTTGCCAAGAACGTTGGAATTTAGAGAAAAAACTTTTGTTATGAGTTTTTTTCAATAGATTATCATAGTTTTATTCCTGTTTATAGTACTTTTAATAAATAATAATAACAGTTGAACGTTTTAAATACTTTTTTACGATATTTAGGATGAAAATGCTCACATTAAAATAAGAAATGCCTAAGTGCATGAATGAAATTTCTGGCAACACCCATGAATCGAATCTTGATGATTACCAATACTAATGTCACTGATGCTGGTGTTGATTCGTGTAAAATAAAACGAAAATTTTCTCGCGGAAGAGCTCGATTCGCAAGTTTTGGACGACGATTTCGCGGATTTCGCGGGTGTTGTGACTATTGGTTGTTATCAGCCGATTCTGCTGGTTGCAGCACGTGTAGGGATTACCATTTTATTGAGGTAAGGCTAATAATCGGCATTTTGGAGCTGTTTTTCGGTGGTGAAATTTTTGTATGGCGAAAGCAAAGTGCTGGAAAAGAGGCAAAATTTATGGTAAATTTTATTTTGTTGACTTGTTGAATTATATTTTCGAGTTGTCGCTAATGTTTTGTGCACAGTGATTATAATTTAGTGTATGCTGCGTGCTTCTTATGTGAAGAATTTACAAAGTTTCGAAAAAGTTATAAATTTCCAGTACATAAGGTGGAACAAGAAATCGTCATTTTTAGGGTGGAACGGGACAGTTTTTCAACCATGTTTTTTCGCCATATCTGATGATGGCACGTTACACCTTAAAGGAATTTAAAGACATTGTCAATTCTCAATCCTCTTTGCACTGTTATTACAAGCACGCAGCAGGTGCTCTATTCCCCATCATCAAACCTTAAATTAAACTCTGTCCACGGTTGGCCAGACAATAGATTTCAGCTTCATTAGACGGAGCTACTAATTAGTGCTATGTATTAATATCGAAGAGCACCGGATTGCCGAGGATAAACCTCTCGAAGACAATGCGATTGGCTCGTTCATCAAACGTCTTATCTTTCAAAGTGGATTCCCTTTTGGATCGGATCTGGGCAATGCCTGAATGGCTTTAAACATTGCCGTCAAGAGCCCCCTCCCAGGGGGCTGACTCACTAATTTGCAAGTTGTATAAACTCCGTTTTTTCCGGTTGAACGACGGGGCCCGTTCCTCCTTAGAAAAGCTATTTTCCTCGAGGTCCATCCATATCAGAGCCTGTCATCTGGTCCAAGGCAAATTGGCCCCAGCCTGTGTTCGTTAGGCGGCGGTGAAAGAATTGCTTCTAGACGTTATAATTAAGAAGTTGGGCCAGGGGATGACATCGAGAACATGGAGTCGTCTAACTCGACGGTGTGTCTCGACCTTCAAGCCTGCCTGCCAAGGACTTTGCGAACCTACCAACCTACTGCACACTCATGTGTGTAGGGGAACCAGACGACATCATCCTGATTGGCCAGGTCTAGTTGAGGCGGAACCTCGAGCAAAATGATTATTCGGTGGACGACTACGACAAAGTTGTGGTACTCAGGTCGTAGGGGTCATGCCAAATTGTCCTATTTCAATGTCCTCTCGAGCTCAAATTTAGAATAATGTTGGAAATGCACCAACACAGCACAACGTCAGCGATGTGAGGGAT
>NC_068938.1:55868024-55926397 GCF_016801865.2 Culex pipiens pallens
TCGTTCCGGGGGGGGAATGAAATGCGTAATTTATTTGGAGTGGGAAATGGTTTGAAATAAGAAATTGAATTTGGTGTTTGAAAATTATTGATTGCGACAAATTTTAAAATAAAATTGATTGCAATTCCCACGAAACCAAATAAAACAATAAATTGACCAGAACACATTTTTTACAGAAAACTTTTCCAATGTTCAAGCTCGACCGACCAATTCAATTTGATTGATCGAGCTTCCGTCAATGTCATATCGGAGCAAAAAGCAAAAGTTTTCAGTCAAATTACGTTTCATCGCTGATTGAAGTCGCTCGAAGTCGGTTTGATGCCATCGACGGTTGAAGCGTCCCTGGCCTGGCAGCATCTGCGCCAGTTGTCAGCGGCGCCACATCAGCGGAATCCATCGGCAAGTGAAAGAGCAATTTTTCATTTCGCCGAGTGCAACCAAATGCTGCTGGTGCCGCTGGGGTGGAAGATGATGCTCGTAGCCGAGGAAAATCCGATCGTCTGTGAGTCGGAAAATGGGATTTGAGTTTGGATAAAGTTTGACTGGGATATGGAAAGGAGAGATTGGAGCAATATTAAATGATTGACGTTAAAGGTAGATTTCATCAAATTTCCTAAAATTATACGTAAGAAGTTTTTCAAAAGTTTTTGTTTTTCAGAAATAACGTCTTTCCAAAAGGCATTTGTCAATTCTTGAAATCTGTTTTGGATTCATTCTCGCCAGCCCTGGTGAACCAGGAATTCAGTAAAATTTACTAAAGTTGCATTTCTTTGCATGTCTTCATTTCAAAATTATGTTTTTAAAGGTTTCTGATAAGTGATTCTTTGTTCATGACAATATCATTTGTTTATCACATATCGTATAGATATTGAAATATTTATATGATATTTGACAATTTCGATTTGGCTTTTCAATTTGATTTAAAACTGATTCAATGGATTTTCGGCGATTTGTTTTACATCGCAGTTATTTTATAGGCGGTGGTTGGACCACAGAACGGAAAAAGACGTAAAACTTTATGATTAAAAAGAAAAGTATAAATTTCACACGTACGTAATGGTATGGATCGTATAGTAGTACCTAAAAAAGAATTATTTTAATTTTTTTAACTGAAAAGTTTTAAGCGTAATAATAACAAAAAAGATGACCAAAGGGTTTTTTTTTTCGATTTTCTCCCAATTTCATAAATTACAACATGACAATGAATTTGAATCAAATACCGGTATGCCTTTTGACAAGTTTTCAATTAGAAGAAGTTAAAATAAGTTGCTACATCCAAACAATGTTCAGTGTTCATTTTGCTGCAAATTTGCATGAAAATATATTAGAATCTGCATGAAAACTCTCTTCATGTTTTTTCATATACAGGTATGAAATTTTGCCCGTTACCAACAATTATCGACATGTTTAAACACAGGTAAAATTGATATACAGTCAATTATCCGAAGTCTCGATTATACGAAGGTTTGTATGGGACTTCGGATTATCTAATCACGAATAAAATTTGTTTTCATGGTTTTTTTTATTTTTCTTGTTTTAAACATCAAATTCGAGTTTTGCGACCCCATTTTAGTCAAATTTGAATAGTTGATTGCTTATTAAATAATAAAATGCATTTTTCAATATTTCGCCACCGCCATATTGGCCGCCATCTTGGATTAAAAAAATGTAAATCACTTTAGCGTAGTTTAGGGGTAAGACAGTGAAAAACTTTTTTTTTGTGATTCGATTATCCGAAGTGAAATTTTTCCGAGGCCTTCGGATAACCGAGTCTTGACTGTGCACACTTGCTACAAAATCTGTTATAAAAAAAATATTTTTTGTAGCAAATCTACTATGACAGGTTTTGATAACAAAATTTTCCTGTGAGTGTAAATAATACATTTTATATGTTTTTGAATCACATTCCAAACAAATCTTCAAGTTTATAGGCATTTATTGTAGAGCATTTTTCCTGCTTCGAATTCTTTTTAAAATGTAGTGTCGAATTCTTTTTTTAAATAATAATATGAATTAAATTTGAAATTATTCAATTAAATTTCGCAAAATTTTCATTTTTCAACATTGAAAATCAGACACCGAGATATCGTCAGATGATAACCACAAGCTAATATGTAGGCTTGGTGAATTTCACGCTCAAAAATAGCAAATTTCACGGGACATTAATTTCAAAACACCAAATTTCACGGAAATTTCGCGGAACGTGTTTTTTTGAATATTTATGAAAATCTTATGTTAAATTTACAGAAACTACTTTTTTTTATTTGTATTTTTTTTTCAATAAAGCTAATAAAATTGAAACACAGTAAAAACTATTCCAAATAAAAAAAATCACTTGATTTATGGATGGAATCAATAAATTTTTTGAAACCAAAATGTAAAGCATGCGCAAAGTCATTTATTGAACTGCTTTTCTAATGTTCTGTTAACATAGTGAAACAGTTTTCGTTGATTTGCTACTAATTTATCTGTTTATATATTAATAAATTTCATATCAAGCAAGATTTAACAAAAAAATAAATAACTTTTTTTTCCTTTTAAAAATTTGTTTTAAATTTTCTTCTTACTTTTCAAAAACTAACTTGAAATCAATAAGTAAAAATTATTTAATCCGTAACAAAATCTTCAAAATTATATTCAAAATCAGAACAGGAAACAAAAATAACAATTAAATATCGTGAGCTTTGAAAAATGTTCTGAATTGTGTTTAAAAGGTGACTTTAAAGATAAAAAAACAATTTATTTCATCTCAAATGAACCAAAATTGACTCTTTGATTTTCTTTCAACATCATATCTTACAATTTAATAAAAGTCAAACTGTTATAGAGCAATTCCAGCCCAAAACAGGAATTTTCAGCTACTTTTTTCTCGACCCTCTCCGATTTCAATGAAACTTTGTAGACATGTTATCCTTCGCTTATATAAGCCATTTTTGTGTATATGGAGCCAGTTCCACACGATAATGACATTTGAGAAGGGCGTAAGTGTTTTAAATATTTTTGTAATTCGGAATTTAAATATTTCTGTATCTCGAAGCCGTTGCATCGTATCAAAAAGTGGTCAAAGACAAACTTGTAGGAAATTTGACGGGCTTTTCGATAAAAATACACTGAAAGAAAAAAACACCCAACTTTTATGAGATTTTTTGATTTTTATGTTTAAAAGTCAAATTTGAGGGGGAGCCCACGATTTTTTTTCGTTCAAAATTTTTGTGAAGATAGCCTAAGATGTTACAAAAAGACTCACGAAAAATGCAGGATGGAGCAACTCACCTAAAAAAATACAAAAATCATTTACTGAAACTGTTTTTTTGAAAAGTGCTCTAAACGTCAAAATTTTCAAAAACCGAATACGGGAATCGATTCTCCAGACAATTTTACATAAAAGTCTCCATATTGACCATTGTCCAATCCTTGTGAAGTTACAGCGGTTTTAAAAATAAAAATGTAGAAAAAATAGGTTTCTGGATGGAAGAAATATTAAAATCCGAATTACAAAAATATTTAAAACACTTACGCCCTTCTCAATGTCATTATCGAGTGGAACTGGCTCCATATACACAAAAATGGCTTATATAAGCGAAGGATAACATGTCTACAAAGTTTCATTGAAATCGGAGAGGGTCGGGTACAACCGATTCCCTATTTGGCATGGAATTGCTCTATATCAGCGTTAGAAAAAGTTACTAAATTTAATTAGTTTCCAAAAAAAAAACTGTTAAAATTTTATTGATACTCTAAATTTTAGCTTGATTGTTGATATCATCCTTGTGATAACATGATGACCACGAGATTTTGTTTTACTTGATTGACTTTTGTCAACATCATTTAAGTATTCGCAGCATTAACTTCTCAGTAAATGTTGTAATTTTTTTTTATTTATGTATGTTTTTGGTGATTTTTTTTGTTTAAAAATCCGCAAAATGCTTAACTTTTTGGACACTTTTTTATTTTTATGTAATTTAATTATTTAAGAGACTGGGTGTTATATTACGTAAGTCAATATCAAAAAAATCACATTCATCAATTTCAAAAGTTGAATTTTGGATTGTTGAAAATTTGGTAGGTTGAATATTACCTTTTTTTTAGTAATATTACATAAAAAATGTTTAAAAATGCGAACCTGTTGAATATTCATCAAAAACTGATAAAAATTCATCAGTTTTTGATGAATTTTCATCCAAATATGTTGGGTAAAATTTATCATTTTTTTTGCCACAAAATCTGTCACCATTTCCTGATGTATATTACCATCATTTTTTTTCTGTGTATTGCAGTTAACTGGATGTCATTTTATTGGTTGCCGTTTTTTAGGCATAATAAAAAAACTAACTTAATCCACCTATGTGGTTGATGCCTTCCTCACTTTTTACCAAAAATGGGTATATGAGTGGTTTCATCATTTTTTAGATCCAGAAAAAAAGAACACAATGTATAACTTATGTGGTCATAACTCGAGACAGGGTTGCCAGATCTTCAATGTTTTGGACTCTTTGGAAAAGCCTTTCAATTACCTAACCAACGATGGGTCGGATGATTCAAAAATGTACATAAATATCTCTTAAGTGGTCATAACTCGAGACAGGGTTGCCAGATCTTCAATGTTTTGGACTCATTGGAAAGGCCTTTCAATTACCTAACCAACGATGGGTCGGATGATGGATCAAGACATAGTTCACATACATTTAAGTGAGATCCGGCTTCAAAAAAGTACATAAATATCACTTAAGTGGTCATAACTCGAGACAGGGTTGCCAGATCTTCAATGTTTTGGACTCATTGGAAAGGCCTTTCAATTACCTAACCAACGATGGGTCGGATGATGGATCCGGACATAGTTTACATACATTTAAGTGAGATCCGGCTTCAAAAAAGTACATAAATATCACTTAAGTGGTCATAAATCGAGACAGGGTTGCCAGATCTTCAATATCTTGGACTCATTGGAAAGGCCTTTCAATTACCTAATCAACGATGGGTCGGATGATGGATCCGTACATCGTTTACATGCATATAATTGAGATCCGGATATTTGTGAAAACACATTTTTATACATAACTTTTGAACTACTTATCGAAACTTCAAACAATTCAATAGCGATGTATGGGACCCTAAACCAAGTCGAATGCAACTGATTCGATCAAAATCGGTTCAGCCAGTGCTGAGAAAACTCAGTGAGAATTTTGGTCACATACATACATACACACACATACACACACACATACACACACACAGACATTTGTTCAGTTTTTGATTCTGAGTAGATATGTATACATGAAGGTGGGTCTAGGAGCTTTTAATAGAAAGTTCATTTTTAGAGCAGGATTATAGCCTTACCTCAGTGAGGAAGGCAAAAATAAGAGAATTTTCTAAAGGAAATGGACTATAAATTATAGTTCGTTTGAAATCTAGAGCACAACAAAGATAAATAAAAATCCTTTTTGGATCAATTTTAAGCCATCTAAAAACTGATGTCCTGGTTTGTCCTGGCGAATTGAACGATTATAAGCTTGGAAAACGTACCAAATATGGATTTTATTACTTTATAAATATCCCGGGATCCCGGAATTCCAGGGATTCAGAAAATATTTTTTCCGTTAACCGAGAAATTGAAACCTGGAAAAATTGGACGCTCTATAGAGAACATAAAATTTGTGCACATTAAATCCGGTTTTATAAAAGAAAAACTATAACTTTTAAGTCACCCCGAAGTTCAGAATCATAATTTTGGACGCAACTATTTTTTTTAAATACAGATGAAAAACTATTTTTTTTTCAATCATAGTAATTGGAGCTTGTGTGGCCTACCCCAGTCCTTGTTTTAAAATAATAATCTTGAGACAAATTTTACCAGTTGGAAAATGTTCCAAAAATAAAATAAAACGCTATCAATGTCACCCTGGTTAATGATTGCACTAAAGGATAATGTTTCCACGCTTCCAACTTGAAAACGGAAAAAATCTTGTCGAAAAAATAACAACTCACGTATCCACATTCTCCCCTATTCTAAAAGGCAGGCATCTTCAACCCAGGGGTGGTGCTACTAAACGAAATAAACCCTGCCACATCAGCCGCGCGGTCGCGTGAGTAAATCGGGAAAAGAAAATACGCCATGAAACGGGTCTGCGGGAAAACATCCGGATATGAGAAATTCCACCCGGGGATGAAAATACTCCGACCCAAAATTGCCAATTGCCTCAGCTCCAGCGCAAATGTGTCTTCTTCGGAGAAAGGAGGGGGCTTTTTGTAGTGGTTTGTTTCAGCCACCCCACCAGTCGGTGGCCATTAAAATCTTGATTGGAAAAGAAAACTAAGGCGGTGGTGCTCGTGGGAAAACAATTTGTCACAAGCCAATGGAAGTCAAAATGTTTCTCTCGCCTTCGAGATCAGCTGCAAGGAGAAGCAGATCAAGGAGGTGTGCGCAAAAGGGGTGGCAGGCAGATCCAATCCAGGAAGAATCATCTCTTGGTTGATTACAGAGCTCTGGTACAATTTCCGTAGGAATTCGATACAGATACAACTGGCTAGCCATTCTCTCTCTTTGTGATTCCGAAGAAGATTGGAATCTTGTTTGTGTGTCCTGTGGAATGTTTTCTCCTTTGGAAAAACGGTTTCATGTACAGTCGATTTGATGCTCAAATGAAAGAAGGAAACGAAGTTTTGTCGTTGGAAACGTGCCGATATTGTCTAGCTAGTGTTGTACTTGTTCCATTGGTATGTGCAGACAAAGAAACTATTGCTGGCATTACTTCTGCTTAGCTTTGCAAACAAGTTGGTAAGATGCTGTTCATTTTACTTTGAATGTCATTTATTCTATAGAAATGGTACATTCAATTTGCCACAGCAAATCAATATGCTTTGTTAAATTACTCACAATTTCAAGAGAAACCCATAATTTAATTCTAATATATACAGAAATTTATTGAACAAATTGCTATGCAGAAGTTGCAAAGAAAATATTCCAGCATGATTGCTAACGGAATGCAAAACAAACCATGTAAGATTGGGTTTGGAATATTTTGCCAAATGGCATCAAAATTAATTAAAATTCTAAGAATCCCACTTTAGTTAAAAAAGTGCAATTTTCAATAAATACTGACCGATTCTTTCGTGACGGGCCAACGTCTGTTCGCACATGTTATCAGTTTTCAACTTTAAAATGTTTTCAGTTGAGCAGTTCTCTCAGATTTCGGTCATTCGTTTTTTTTTTGTATTTTTCAATACGACTTAAACTTTTTTGGTGCCTTTGGTTTGCCCAAAGAAGCCATTTTGTATCATTAGTTTGTCTATATAATTTTCCATACAAATTTGGCAGCTGTTCATTTAAATAAATGTATGAAAATTTAAAAAAAATATCTTTGAAGGAATTTTTTGATCTATTTGGTGTTTTCGGCAAAGTTGTAGGTATGGATATGGACTACACTTAAAAAATGATACACGGTTAAAAAAATTTGATGATTTTTTATTTAATTTTTGTCACTAAAATTTGATTTGCAAATAAACACTGTTTTTTTTAATTTTTTGACCGAGTTATGAATTTTTTAATCAATACCAGCGATGGAATAATCATCATCAAAAGAAAATATTTGGACGATCAACAAGAGAAAAAATCCGAAGGGAGCTTGGCTCTTCTCTCTCGCGCACGAAAGATCGGTAAAAAGAATCCAAAAAAATCATCATCTTGATTATTCGGCGGAACATCTTTTTCACTATTACACTTGCAAGTGTAACGTCATACGTCAAATTATTACCTGTCACATTTTGTAGATGGGCAATGTGTGTAAACAAAGTGAAATAAATATTATTAAGTGGTGCTGACAAGGAAATTCACAAAAAATCATCAGCAGATTGATTTTCTTGGAGAATTTCGGGAGCGATTTTCTTTTGCGTGATTTGCCTCCTCTCTCTTTCGCGGGTGAAGAAAGTTCGCAAGCGAAATTGATTTTTTTTTGCGATTATTCCATCCCTGATTTTTTCAAAAAATCGAAATATTGCAATCAAAAAGTACTTTAGTAAAATTTTGATAAAGTGCACCGTTTTCAAGTTAAGGCCATTTTTAGGTAACTTTTTTGAAAATAGTCGCAGTTTTTAAGATTTTTTAAATAAGTCCAACCTTTGAAAAAAATATTTTTCGAAGCTGAGAAAATTCTCTATATTTTGCTTTTTTTGAACTTTGTTGATACGACCCTCAATTGCTGAGATATTTCCATGCAAAGGTTTAAAAACATGAAAATTAATGTTTTCTAAGTCTCACCCGAACAACCCACCGTTTTCTAATGTTGTCCCGTCGCGAAATGGAGCAATTGTTAGAATCTCCTTAAAATCAGTTTTTTACACAAAATTCAACTCAAATTAAAGCGATTCCACATCAAACGGAAGTCTCTAAATCAAAAGTGCTCCGATATGGCTTAAATTTGGCATGGGAGTTCCTTGGTCAAAACAATAAGATTTATATGTTTTTGTTCGGTGATTAGAGTGCTCCTTTCCGAAATAGGGTGGTCCAAAATATTTGCATTTTATCGTAGATTTGCGCAAAAAGCACATTTTTCAAAAAATCATGTCTCCGGAACGACGGCTTAACCAATTTCAGAGATTATTAGTTGGGCTTTTAATGAACAACATGTTTATTTAAAAAAAATAAACTCGAAAAGTTCCTATGGAAATTTCATTTGCTAATTTGAAGGTCTCGCGACCAAAGAGCTCATACCTGAAAATATTTTTTCCTGATTCCTTGTAATATTTTACATTACATATCCAAAAATTGCGAATACACACTAATCCGATTCAGAGATATGATTTTTTCAACATAAAAACTGGGTTATTAAAAAACGCAACACTACAGCCGCATTCAGAGTCCCTGGTCTGAGATTTGTCATTTTAACTTTTCCCAAGCAAAACATTCTCGGGCAATTCTGGAACAGAATTTCACAGCACGAAAAGTGAAAACTTCAAATCTCTGACTAGAGACTCGTAATCGAGCTGTAGTGAACGGATTTGGATGCTTCAAAATTTAATGGCAAATTGTGGAATTTTTGTCCTCTGCCTGACCACCACAAAATTTCCTCCCGAAAGGGTTAAACTGGTTCCGGGACAATCTGGATTGTAAAAAAAATGTAATTGAAAGACGCTTCTTTTGGTACCCAAATATGTATAGGTCATCATCGATTTTTTTTTAGTTATCGCAGTTTTAGTGAAAAAAGTTAATTTTAAGTCGATTTCGTCGTTTTTCCGTATTTGCGCGCGGCGCGTAGAAAATGCCGGATTTTATTTTCAAAAAATCATATCTCGGAACTTCTCCGTGGCACGTTAAATTGCTCGAGGAATCCGTTAACAATATTTCCAGACATAGGCTATTTGGTCCAGACGCTGCCAAAACACGGAAAAAAATCAATTCTCAAAATCGCGAATTAAATTCACGAATGCGAGAACCACGAAGGAATATATTCACGTTTATAGTGCAAATGCACCATACTCATGAATAAATTCCTTCGTGGTTCTCACATTCGTGAACTTAATTCACGGTTACGAGAATTGATTTTTTTCTGTGAATGGCATTTAAAAGATTCATTAAACCTTTTCATATGTTAAGCTAGATTTTTGAAACTACTTTCTATTTTTCTTCAAAAGGCAAACATGTCACCTTTGATTTTCGTATAAGGCTGCTAAAATCGGTTGAAATGGCGGGGAGTTATGTTAAAAAAAGTTTTTTTTTGGGAAAATCGACAAAAAATACGATTTTTTGGATCACCCTAACACGGCCTAGGTCACCGTGATGGTCAAACAAAAAACTACTGGTCTAATAATTTCAGCCTGGGAACCCCCAGTAAAAAATGTGAGCCCAATCTAAGCACATTTGTTTTTTTTTTTCATGATGTTTTCGTGGGGAATTCCTGTAAACTTACTAAAAAAAGTTATCAGAAGTTAAAAACTGTCGCAAACTAGCTTAAAGTTCTTGTATTTGACACATCAACAATATTTATTCAAAGAATTCACTCAAATTGATCAGATTTCGTAGTTATATTAGAAGTACGGACAATTATTTGACATCATTTTTTAAATCTTTTTTAAGTGATCAGTTTTTGTATTTTTTGAAAACACGTTTTTTACAAACTCAACGACAAGATTTTGAAGAGAACATTCTGCTACGTCGATTGACATATAAAAGTTGGTACTTTACTAGATTATTATGTACTTTTACATTAAAAAAGGTTTCCGTACAGGGGGGTACGGATAAATATTTGACTCACTTAATATCTTTGTCGAAGAAACCAAATCGTTCAGATTTTATTGTGAAGAGATATTGATTTGGAATTTTAACGTACAATCGCCCACTCATCGCCGAGCGATTCTTCACCGACTGGAACTCGCAACCATTCGCGAGCGAACACGACCCTCGGTATGGCAGCGATTTGCCTTATCGCTTCTCTCAACGACACAAATATATGCCCATTTTAAGCCTAATAAGCGGTCGTGTTTGACTGATGCTGGATAATCTGGATTGTTCCTTGAAATTCATTAAAACCAAGTACACCAACGAGTAGAGCAACTTTTTGTGAACATTTCTGTTTATTTTCACTTTTATTAAAGATTATGCTATTCCTTTTACAAGCATTTAAAAAAAAATCAAAAATGCATTCTAATCAGTCGAGTGCATTGGGCCACGCCCATTCTTCTATTTTCAGCTTAGTTCTTTTTTTCTTCCAGCGGTCTTTTGGGTCTGCTTAGTGCTGCCAAAATTAATGAAATTTTAAGCGAACACTCACGAAAAGTAGCATTTATAGCGAAAGTTTCCTGGCAGCACTTGCTCACTCCAACAGGCGCTGCACCAGCATGTTGGTGGCCACCCTTTGTTCTTTATTTGCCTTCGCTCCTCGCTCGGTTTTCTTCAGCCTTTGATTAGAATCGCAAAAAAAATTGAAACGTCAAAAGACTTAGCGCGTTTGTTTTTTTTTTGTTGGTGCTTGCTTATGATTTACTTTTTTCGGGATTATTTTTCAAGTGAGTGACTAAGTAATGGTCAAAAGAACATGTTGCCGGTAGTTGGAAGCAATTTTATATCTTAAGCGCTTTGAAATCGTTAGCGCAAGTAAAAAGATATTGATGGCGACTTTCGTTAAGCAGTTAACCTCTGATCTTGCGTGTGGATGTGTGTGCCACCAAAATGATGAGAAATAGTCTCGCAAAATAGAAATTATGATCAAAAGTGCATTAAATTTGATCGTTTTGGCAGTAAGTGGCATAAATTTGCGTGCTTATTCGAGGCGGTGCTGTTGCTGGTAAGTTTATAGCCTGAAAAGTATTTTTGGAGCTTTAATCGAGCATCAAACTCTCCATATGACGAAGATAGGTGTTTGATTAGAAAGGGTATATTTCCCCTACTTCGTGAATTTCTTTGCCTGTTCCGTCCGTCGACCCGAGTCACACGCGAATACGTTCATAAAAGGGGGAATCTAACAACATACCAGCTCGGCGTTCTTTTGGTCTGCACTACCACAGTTTGCCACAAATTTGTATTCGGCATGATGGAAATTGCATTTAAATGTGTCTTTGATGTTGTGTTATCAACCAAATTGCAAAACATTTTTGATGAAAAAGATTTTAGGCAGTGCAATAACGTAGCAAAACAAAGCCGATCGCAAACTATTTCGACTCAGCTACTGAGCGACATAACGCAATCGGTCTCTCTGAACCATTCGTTGTACTACCCGATTAAAGTGAGAGGAAGAGCAAAGAGAGAGTATTCTGTAGCGATTGGTTTGGAAGTGACAAACGGTAGGAAACGGTCAGAGCAGTTTTTTGTCGCGTTTGATTTGTGGTCGCGAGTGAATGAGTCTTTTTGACGCAATCAGGACCCTTGGTATGAACAGACGATTAAGTTGTATGGAGCCTTGTATGAGCAAACAAATGACACTAAGTGGTCTTAATGGTCAAAGGGAAGGCCCCCACAAATTTTTGGCGAAATCAAAAAATCAAAAAAAATGCGAAATCAGCCGATTTAGTAAACAAATAGCTCTACAGTACCGTCATCAGGGGTGACTCTGTGTTTGTGGGGTGAAATTGTGTCGTACAGAAAAAGCGGAAATTTGTATGGCCCAATCTCATCCCCCAGACCCAATGTCACCCCTGATGACGGTACTTTTGGAGATGAATCCAGAATCGTATCGATAGTTCCCGTAGTGAAAATGCTGAATTGTGTGTAACAATACTTTCAGCGTAAGAAGCTTCTTGCGCTGAGAGTACTGCTACACACAATTCAGTATTTTGACTGCGGGAACTGCACCCAAAAATTTATTTGAAAAAGAAACTCGAAATCCTCCTCTTAAGTAATTCACCGGAACCGTCGTCCAGGAAATGGATTCCCTCTCTAATAAATGAAAGCTGATTACGGTGATGGCGATGAAATAAGAAGGGACACCCCACATTCCATCCATCACGTTATCTTCTAATTTCGGCACCCTGACCCCGATTCCGGCTCCTAATCCCCCTTCCCACCCCCCCAACCATACCCAACTCCGGCCAAGAAGCCGATGATCCCCGGGAATGTCAATGGGGCGTAAAAAAGGAGCCAAGTAAGAAAAATTCCACCCCGGGACCACGCCCTACCAGGCCGTCCCCACCACCACCCAGGGTGGCCCGAGGGTCACCGAAGTCAAAGTCGTCCAAATCCCATTCCGGATTATCACGCTTCATTCCCGGCCGGAGGACTGTAAGGACGCTGTGATTTAGTGTCACTTGCCGCCCTTCGGGGCTGGTATCGCGATTTATCTAAATTTAGCTGGCGCGCGATTCCACATAATGTCGATCCTTCGAACGGCAGGGGTGTCAGAAGGCCACTTTCTCAATTTCTCACCTCGATGATTAAAAGGCGCATTCTTGAAGATAAGCGCGAAAAAAGGCCTTGAGTTATTTTTATCACACAATTATCATGGAGGGACTTCCCCTAAGCAGGTGATATACTGGCACCACTGGTTTCGTTAATGTCATTAGGGGAGGTAGAATCTATCGAAGCGAATGGCGCACTTAATTGGACGGACAGCTAAAGACTCTCTCAATTAGGAAGGTCAACAGAGTGGACCGCCGGAGCGGGGAATGCTAACGAAGTCATTTGAGGGTGTTTGGAAAAAGAAAATACCTTGAAGAGGTCATTAAATGATTGCCACCCCTTCAAGGTGTCAAGTGCACTTCGATAGTTTGAATAATAAACTGTCCAGAAGTACCTCGCTAATGATGGGGCAATTTTGTTACGCCCGGGTGAATAACTTGATTGCAGCTGTCATGAGCATTGGTGTTCTACAAAATAATTGAAATGGGATTTAAATCTCATGAATACCATTTTTTCAATAATTTGTGTGCTCATACTTCGCCTATGCACTCCTTTTGATCAAGATCCCCAACATTCCGTCCCAACTTAAGGCAACACACTGTCGTTCCCTCGGGGAAAGCCATATCGTCGCATCAGACAACTGACTGCAACGGAAATTAATCCGCACATTCCGGTAAATTTACTCGCCACGCAACGAAACCCACCCACCGCACACTCTGCAATCCGGAAAAAGTGTGACCACCTCCACAACAGGACACAACGAGCTCACCAACTCAATTATCTCCCTCCTTCTCTCGTTTCAGGTGCTCTACCCACAGCCACGTGACTCTGGCGTGTACGAGTGTCAGATATCTACGACGCCCCCGGTGGGATACTCCATGACACTATCCGTAGTCGGTAAGTGAGCTTGATCTCTGTGACTCCCCCCCACCCGACCTTTTTGACTCCGCGCCCTTCCCCTTACCCTGCTAATATTTCTAGGAAAACTTTGGGCGAAAAACGGAACGTTCCTTAACACCCACCCCCCTTGTGGTGGACTCCGTGTGACGAGTTCTGAGGATAACGTTTTTCCTCGAGTGGATATGTTTTTTCCCTGAACTATGAGGTGTGTCCGTTGTTGCTTTCAAACCCTGAGGGAACTCGAGAATTTCAATCGGTTCAGAACTGGGTTTCAATTGTGACGGAAGCAATATGTTTCTTCTCGGAACATGATTTGGATTTCTCAGTGGGTAAGGGAAATATACCCTTTTTCGGCCCAGAACTTTTATAATCAATTACAGCTTTCATACAGTGTTTTTGACTGCTTCCAAGTAATATTGCGGATTTCAGAGATTTTGCAAAAATCAAGAAATTGCACAATTCAAACTGCAGTGGAAAAAAATATCTAAGACACACTCCCTGGTTTGAAATTATTCTAAAGTGTTCGAATCGTTCGAAACCAACGGGGTTCTTATAAATTTACAAGCAATCATAATAATTTTAAGTAATTCAGCCGTAATTGAAGTAATTTTTCTCTACTTTAAATCTAATTATGATTGTAGCTATGACTAAATTTCTCAGCATTAGCCAACTTGGGGACCATCCATAAACTACGTGGTCTCTTTTTTTGAAGATAATTGATGAATAATTGCTCAGACTATGCACAGAATGGTCAACCAAACAAAACGTGTTTGTTATTGTTTACATTGCGTGCTCTCGTTTTTGTTTATTCAAAGTCAAACAATGAAACGCATTTTTCTCGGAACGTCAAAAAGCGACGTACGACATGTTACCACGACGGCGTCAAAATGACATTTCAAAAATTACTGCTTTCTTGATTTCACATAAAATATAGGAAATTTTAGTAAAAAACACAGCCAAAGTTGATCCCAAAAAATTTTTTTTTTTTTCAATATTGGCAAAGTCACATAAGACAAGTCAAAATTCCAACCTTAAATTTTCCTGAAATTTTAAGAGTTCTTCTTTCTGCTCAAAAAATGGTTGAAAAACTTTTAGGTCGAAGTCCGCCTAGAGGCGGTTTTGGGTTGTACCTACCTAATACTTTATACAGTCCAGACCCGATGATCCGAAGCCACGATTACCGAAGTCCGAGCTACGTAGCCCAGGGGTAACGCTTCCACCCAATTTTTCAATCGTTTCGAAAACAGTATTTTCAAAAATTTAAAATCAAGACTAACATTTCAAAAAGGCTTAATTTTGAATGTTTGGCCCTTTTGAAATGTTAGTCTTGACTTTGAATTTTTGAAAATATTGTTTTAGAAAAGATTGGAAAATTTCACGAACATCAAATTTTGACATTGAAAATCGGACCATTAATTGAGATATCGACGTTAGAAAATGGTGGGTTGTTTGGGTGAGACTTGGAAATCATCATTTTTTCTGTTTTTAAACCTTTGCATGGCAATATCTACAAAGTTCAAGAAAGCAAAACAAAGAGAATTTTCTCAGATTTTCAAAAATATATTTTTTAAAAGTGGGCAAACATGGGCACTAATTAAAAAAAAATGAATAACTGCGACTATTTGAAAAAAGATACCTAAAAATGGCTATATCTTGCAATTGGTGCACTTTATCAAAATTTCAGTAAAGTACTTTTTGAATGCAAATTCTATTTTGCATCGAAAAATAAAGTTAATTTTTTGAAAAAATCAGCATTGATTCAAAAAATCATAAGGCCATTGCAAATATTTTTCAAAATTTATGTCGCCCCCTCCCCCCTTCAAAATTGGTCCGAAAAATCAATGAGAATTTTTTTTTTCAAAAATCTTCAAAATTTTAATGAAAATAGAAGTCAAATCAACTTAAAACAATCTTAAACGCATTTTTCTGCATTTATAATCATATTTAGCATGTTTGGGCTGGATTAAAAGTATTTTGAATTTTTATGAAATTCCAATGTACAGCACCGCAAAAACTTTTTTTTGCAAAAAAAAAAAAATTCGTCAATACTTAGGTATTTTGGAAACTAATGATTGCAAAACAACTGGGCAGGTGTAAAATGCATTTTTAAACACTTTGTTTATTCAAATGTTGAAACCATGGCTCGTAAATTCAATGTTTAAACTTTTTTATTTCTTTGTCCCCCACCCCTCCCCCCCCCTCACGACTTAGGTCAGAGTCGAGGGACATAAACTTCAAAAAAATATTTGCAACGGCCTTACCTGGTCAAAGATTTTTTGCCCATTCTGAAAATTTCTGAGGCATTTGATGTCCTCTAAAACCTCATTTTCAATCACGCTTGAAAGTTTCATGAAGATATTTCGTAACTGAACTGAGTAAGAGACGATTTAAGTTCACAACTTTGCCATGCGCAAAGCGAACTGTCAAAACTTTGTGAACGTTTTTCTCTAAACACCGAGTTGATTTACGGGTGCCACGATATCTCGAGATGGGATCGACCAAATTTGCTGAAATTTAGGGTGAAGATTCCCAAGACATATCCCGTGTGCATGACGAAGCTCGATTTTGAAATTATGATTAAAAAAAAATACAAAAACCAAATACTGACGATTTTTTTTATGAAAATCATAAAAATATTTTTATCTTTTCTTTTAATTAAGTTTTTGAAAATCGTCCTTCGTCATGCACACAGGACCAGTTTAACGAGTCTTCACCAAAATGTTGAGCCGATTTGGTCAAAGCAGTGTTGAGATATCGTGGCACCCGTTTTTTGAAACTGCTTACTTAAAATAGCTATATCTCGGCAATGGTACATCCAAATGTCTTCATATTTATTTTGTTAAAAGATGAAAATGTACATTTTAATGCCATGCAAAAAGATTTTGAAAAAAGTTTAAGTGTGTGCTCATATCAACCTCTGACATTTTTGACGATTTACATGTATGTAACCCCTTAAATAAAAATAGTGTATTTTTGCAAATCAAGTTTTAGTGACAAAAAGTGAAATAAGAAATCACCATTTTTTACCGTGTATTATTTTTTAAAGTGTAGTCCATTTCCATACCTACAACTTTGCCGAATACACCAAATCGATAAAAAAATTCCTGCAAAAGATATAGATTTTTGAATTATCCCATATCGTTTTTGTATGGACATATGCCAAATTTGTATGGAAAATTATATGAACGAACCAATGATGCAAAATGGCTTATTTGTGCATACCGACAGCACCTAAATCGTTTCAGCCGGATTAAAAAATACAAAAAAAAAATCGAATGACCGAAATCTCAGAGAATTGCTCAAATTAATGTTGTTAAAAAATGAGTTGAGAGCTACTTAACTTAATAAAAAGTCATACAAATTCTCGATATTTTTTGAATTATTTATTTAACGAAGAAAAATGAGAATCATCGTTATCTATAAATGATAAGAAAAATGTTTAACCACAAATCATTTTCTGTTTTTGTTGGAAATTCATAATTCATTTTAAGTTCCTTTTAAATTTTCGACCTAAGAAAATTATTATTGTCACTCAAAGACGAAAATTGCTTTTTGTATGCAAATTCTTGAAAAGGTAGAACACAATTTATTTAAATTTAAAATAAATTTATTACAGCTAAAAACAAATCATAATCCAAAAAACCCTACTGAACAACAAATCAGTAAAATTGAATCTAAAAAAGTCTAAATTTTCATAAAGCATTGCTTTGAAATTTTCCAGGAAAATCCTAAGTGGTCCAACAGTTTCAGTCACATGTTTGGAATTGATGCACTTTTTTTAATTTGCTTGACATAAAATTTCATGAGCTAACAACGGATGCATTATGGTTTTTAGGCACCTTCAAATTCAAATTTTTGCTAGATTGATAAGTTTTTTGTCCAATTTCCTTTTCGTAAAGTTTTTAATTTTCAATTTTATTAAAAAATCTCCTAAAACAGAAATAGAAAATAAAAAAAATAAATATAATTTTTTTTTTGCAAATCAAGTTTGAGTGTTAAAAGTGAAATTAAAATTCCCTCATTTTTAACTTTTTATCATTTTTTCATTGTAGTCCTTATCCATACATATAACTTTGTCGAAGACAACAAATCGAT
Organism: Culex pipiens pallens; assembly: GCF_016801865.2. Classification (NCBI taxonomy): domain Eukaryota; kingdom Metazoa; phylum Arthropoda; class Insecta; order Diptera; family Culicidae; genus Culex; species Culex pipiens. The sequence continues at coordinate 55,885,843 of NC_068938.1, forward strand.
CAAAAATTACTTCTAAAGATACAGATTTTCGAATTTTCATGCATCATTTTTTGTATGGACAGCTGCCAAACATGTATGGAAAATTATATGGCACCAAAAAAGTTTCAGCCAAAAACATAAAAATTAAAATTAATAGCGTTCGATTTCGTAAGAGAATTGCTAAATAATATTTTTTAATATTATTCTTCTCATGTAATATTTTTTTACTCATGGATTATATGGTCAATTGAACGATTATTTTAAATTTTTAAAATCATCTACTTTACTCCTAGGAACAAATCTGCAAAAGTGGCGATTTTGACATCCACACGAGATGACTATAGTTCGCTTTTAAGGCAGTAGATAAGATAATAAAATATAATTCCTAATAAGTCGAACAACGAATCTATCACGTCATGACACTAAACTCATTTTTTATTGTTTATGTCATAAGACGTACAAATAGCTCCACTCAATTTTCCCATTGCCATAAGAAATAATAATTACATAAAATATTCGGCCTTCATAAAACAAGAAGAACTCCCATTAATTGTCTGGTGTAATAAAACCCTGAAATACTCTCCGAAATCGCAATGTCCTTTTTCCGTGAATTCTCATTCAATTAAGTACCGAAACCTTTTTTTTTTTTTTTGTTCGGAGGGTCGAGCAAAAGCATACCATCCATTAATTTGGTCGCCGCTTCCGAAAGCCCACGTTTGGTGACGGGGCCCGGAGAGTAATTGAAAGTGTCCTGAATTTATACACTCAGCTTCAGCCCAGCCCCAAGTGTGTGTGTGTGCGATAAAACGGCTATTGATCGTGGCCCTGTCTGCGCGTTGAATTGGTTGAGTTGCGTTAAGTAAAACATATTACCCACATTTTAACCCGGGGCGGGGAAAAAAGAGCGATTCTGCTCACCCTTGCGCTGGACCGTGTCACATGGAGCCATTAATTTGACGGAAAAGTGTCATTTGGGAAGCTGTTAGAATAAAGTGTGGTATCTACAAGGTCACAATGATGGAAACATGGTATTTGTGGTAGATGGTCTATGAATTAGTTAAACCATCTATGAGTGTTTTAAAATTGTGATGTTTTTTTTCTCAATTTCACCCAAAATAACATTAACTGATCTTGAGTATATAAATTACACTCAAGTTCTGTTAACTTTGAACAGCCTCCGGAGACCAAACCTATCTGCTATGAAGTGTTTGCCCCGTTACTTTTCCCCTCCGTTTATCCAGATCTCCAATCCAAAGTCAATCCAATCTTTTGCCACTGCTGGGGCGTGTGCGACTTACGGCACAACTATGGGCCAGCCGCTTTCCACAGCTTTTCCTCTGCTCAACACTACACGAACGAGCCAAAGCTTGGAAAAGCGCTTTGCTCCCATGACATTAATTAAAGTCAAGTGCTTTCGGGGTGGTTTTTCCACTCAAGAATCTCGGGCCGCCCCTCTTTTCCTCTCGAGCCAGCAAGCGCACTGGTTGAATCTCATTATCTCCTCCGGTCCCAGAAGAGTGTAGTGTAGGAAGAGGCTCGACGAGAAACGGCGCCGTTTTGCAAGTCTTCCGGACAATTGCTCGCCAGGAAGAGAAGCTCCTCCTAGATGGTGTGGTGGTGGTGGACTTTCGAGAGTCCTTGGCCAAGGCGGACTAGAGACACTGAATCGACTGAGTGGATTCTGGGCCCATTATCACTGTATGCCGGCCTCTGGGAGCTGGAGGGAGTTGAGACTTGCCGGATAGCTGGCGATGGATGACTGTATTTTGACAAATAGAGTGAATGATGAAGTGGGGAGAAGCTCGGTAATGATTTTAGTAGACTTTGTAAAGAAGATGATAATTTATGCTTTGTGCGAAGGATGCTTCAGAGATTCGCTGGATAAATTTAATGAACTGTAAAAAACGGGAAAAATCTTAACAATATCGATTGAAAATCATTTGATTTAATTGAATTGACCGCTGCCTGTAAGAAACATATAGTTCAAATATCTTTTCATCTGGAATAATCAACAGTACTGTAGGTTAATAAATATAAAAGAATGGCTTAAGAACCGTCTCATAATTTCACAAATATTGAATATCTGGGGTCGGGTGTACCCCATTTGGCATAATAAACATTTGGCATAACTGGTTTTCCAGAAGGACATTTGTCATAATGGACATTTGGCATAACTCGTTCAGAAACCATTGGGGCATTTGGCATAATGGACATTTGGCAAAGCTATAAATAGCATTTTGTTCGTTTTGTTTAATTATAGTATTTCTCTATTTTTGAAGAATACAAATGTATTGGTTGTTTCCTTTTTTTATATTACATTTAAAGAATATGTTTTTTTCTTCGAAAAATCTAGTATCTCTATATTTTCCCTATTAGATGTAAATTGTTCCCTTTTTTGAATATTTTGAAGTAAAGCTTTTTAGTTGATTAAAAAAAAACTTAAGCTTTTTAGTTGATTAAAAAAACTTAAGTACTCTTTAAATTTTCGGCACTTGAGCATTTTCAATGCTATTTTTCATCTTTTATTAAAAAAATAACTTGAAGAACGGAAAATCTCTCAAAAGATTTACAGTTTACCTTCTTTTTCCAAATTTAATCTTAAGAAGGGATGTAGATTTTGCTCTTCTTTAAATATTTTGCAACAAAGTTTTTTAATGCAATTTTTCCTTCTTTTTTATATCCAACTTGAAGGAGGAAAAAATGATTAAATACATATGTACTCTTGAAGATTTTTTTTCATTCCTGCACCCAAAGGAAACATATATCTCAAAATCTGCAACAGTGGATTTGCTGCAGAAAATGTCACATTTTATAACATTTTTTGCAGCAAGCCCGTAGATCATTTTTTCCCGCATGTAAATATTTCAGCGATCTGCAGTTCTCACCAACACATATAATGCTGGCCCGTCCCCGAGCAACACTCCACAGAGAAGCATATGTTGGTGCTCTTTCACTCACTTCAAGCTTCCATGGCGCGGTGGTAGTGTGTCGGATCAATAACCAAGAAGTTGATGGTACAATCCTCGTTCTGTTAAGGTTTTTTTTTTTTGTGAAATACAACCAACAAGCCGTCGGTAATGTCAATAATTGTCGGTAACGGGCAAAAATGTCATACCCGTATATCGCAAAAAATGCATGAGGACAGTTTTAATGCAGATTCTGATATACTTTCAAGCTTTCATGCATCAGAATCATGCGACAGCCGTTTGGGTGTGTACATTTTTCCTGCGTTAATTTATTTTGTTATTAAATATTTAAAGCATTTTTTAAAAGAAATTAATTGTATAGCAAATACATAAATGCAAATAAAAAAACGTTATTACAGTGGGAAAAATACATAAACATAACTCAAATGTCAAACATTTAAATAATTGTAAAATGTGAATCATGAAAGAGATTTTACCTTTTTTATGTTGAAATTGCTAAATATTAAAAAAAAAATGCAAAGCATAGAATCTAGGTCTAGATCAAGGGCTTGTGACAGATTTCGCCATCCTAATTTTTTTTGTTTTCAAAAATAAAAAAAGGAAAAATTGTTTTCAAAACTTATTTTCATCACTTTTAAGGTTGGATTAAAAAAGAAGTGGAATTTGCTGAAATTGGTTTTTTGAGAGATTTTGCATTTTAAGTTTTTTTTATCTATGTAAGAAGGGAAAACTACTTCAAAAACTTAATTTTCATCACTTATTAATTTGGAAAACGGGAATAATTGTGTAAAAACCTTATTGCAACCAACTTCGAATAATACTTTTCAATTTTGAAAAACAACATTAGCTTCATATTTTCTATTGTTTCTTAATATATTCAAAAATATATTTTAATTTAGTTAGAGGAATTCTGTAGAGTTCTACTTTTTCCATTTTTTAAATTTTGAATGTCCATGCAATTCCTAAGTAAAAAAAGACATTTTGCATCATCAAATTGATTTTGGTATCTGCGCAAAGTTGCAAGTTATGATTGGAACATTTCAAGCGCACTGAATAAAACCCGATAGTTTCCGTTGTTTTTGTAACTTTATGATTGAACTCCCTAAATTCGAGTTTTTTTTAATTAAAAAAATAGTTTCTTGTGAAAATAAATTTTTAGATTTGTTTAGAGATGTGAAATCAAGTTTTTAATTTTAAATGACTTTTTGATTAAATTAAAAATTGCTTCGATTCCGAGACATAGATGTTTTTTTTTCTATATTTTTTTCGATTTTTTTTTATTTTTAAACAGGTATCACTGTTATTTTTAAATACAGATTTTTTTAATGGTCCTGTAAACTGTGGTTTTTCATATTTCTCATAAGACCTATAAAAAATCTTGATATGAATTCATTTTTCAACTCACAATATCTCATAGGGAAGGCCCCCACAAAGTTTGAGCCAAATCAAAAAATACATATAAAATCCATTTCCGGTTTTGGTAGAGAATTGCTCATTTGTATTGCTGGGTGAAGCGACGCTAGCGAGTCGTGTTCGCTCGCGAATGGCGATAAATGAGTGATTTTTTATCGCTCAACCGAATATCAGGACCCTTGAATTTAGTTTTTGTAGTTAAATGTCCTGCTCAAAATCCTCATTTCATTTGATAAGACAAATCAGTATAATGACAGGCCGTTCTCCATAATTCTGATCTGATTCAAAATCGATTGTGCGTTCGATTGTGTTTGAATCAATGATTCGGTTGCCTAAAAGCACTATTCTCAGTAATATTATACATTTTTCAGTTAACCGTCGTAAACAAACCTTTCAGCAACGACTTACAACTGAGCGACTGTGTAGGTCAAGAAATTCACTGATGATTTGTATCGCTGTGTGAAACAGTTGACCTAATCGCTGACTGCTAGCCAATCACTGTAGCTCACGATTGGTTACGGCCTGACGATTCAAGCGATTGGTTCGGAAATATCTGTAAAAAAAAAATATTTAGAGTTACAAATTCCAACAACATATCAATTTCGCTCTAAATTGCGATCAAATTCAACACCGCTGGGCTCGAGTAAACGAGCTACCTTGGCCCATTCCCGCGTTGAATACATCATTTATTGAGGCAGTCTTTGAAACATTATCTCGATCCTCCAACTTGGAGTCCCTTCATGTTGGCATAGCAGGATGAAAACGCTCCTCCTAGAATGACCTCCCACTTCTCGCGGCATGGCTGGTGACTAACGCGACGTTGTCGAGCATCGTTAGCTAGAATTGTTGTTATTATTTTCAGTTGATTTGATTTCTTGACTGAGTGGGGGGGCTTTAGTAATTGGATTTTTCAGTGGGTTGAAATTTGATACTGTTTGCGCAACGCTGAGAGTTGTTGAAACGGGCATTATTTTTCAGCAATTTTTGATTCCTGGAATTTCAAGATTGTTTTTGACTTGTCTGTAAACAATATTCGCCATTGTAATTTCTCAAAAAATATTCCAACATTGCAAGAACTGCTTAGCATTCCCATAAACGCAAAACCACTTCCGTGCGTCGTGTTTCTTCTTCCCGGAAGGGCACTTGCCTAAATCCTTTCCCCCTAAAGGACTCTTCCGAGAGTTCCCATTATAGCCAAAACAGCGAAACTTGGTCGTGTCCAATTAAATTGCCATCTAAACTGGGTTGTGGCCCTGAACCAGCAGCGCAGCGGGAACCCTTTTCCCGGTTTTTGGAGGTGTCCTTGAGGAGACTCCGCGAAAAGTTTTAAATGAAAAAGATACTTTAACTACTTTTTAACGAGGGGTCTCCACGCTAGTCATCCAGCGTCATTGGGGTTATTTTGGAACGCAGAGAAGAAAAAAAAGGCGCGAAACCAAGGAAGTCGTTATTTTTATGTGCCGGCCATTTTGGAGTGACAAAGTCCTTAAGAAATGGTCAAAAAATGAACAAAGGATAAAGCCCGCGGACGGGCAAACTTGTAACCCAACAACATAAATCTTGATTTTAATTAGGAAAGGTCCAGGGGGAGAGAGTTTAATGACAGAAGCAACAAAAAATAAAACAAAGAAAAAAAAATGGTGTCATCGCCAAGACATTGGCCGTGGCCGAGAACTCTGACCATCTTGGCGCGAGAGTGGCCATTAATTCCCCGCAAAAGCAGCGCGCCCGCTAAATAGAGATTTATTGTCCGCTGGTCAACACTCCACTCCACACTCCAGCAGTGCAGTGTCACGGTGTGTGGTGACAGTCAGTGGCGGAGGACACGACTGGATGAGGACAAAGTTATACCCGGAGATATATTTACACTTTTGCTGCTTCGCTTTGGGAAGAGCTGAAGAGGGGATCCGGAGTGACCACCAGTTGTTGGCCTACATAATGGTTGGAGGGGGAAAGGGGAGACCGTAATGAGACGGAATTTCGGTCATTTTAGTAAAAAAAAATGATTTTGTGGTTCAAACTCCTATTCCAAAAAAAACATGCTTTTTTTAACAAGTTTTTTCAAGGGACTTTGTCTAAAATCATGATGAGATGGAAATTTTACTTATTGGGCAATTTAAATACAAACGGAATGGTATGGAACCAAACTGACCTTGTCAGAGAAGTATTGAAGTACCTCAAGAAGAAGTTTTCAACAAAAGTTCTTAAAGATAGTTAACTATAATTATGAAAATATTGATAAAAAAGAATATTTAAATATTCTCATAGTTTCATGACTCTTTCAATGCAATGGATGGGATTTTAGTCCGATACTTAGGTGATGAAGTCCACTAAATCGGCTGCGTCTTCGACAAAGTATCACGTGAGATTTGAAGAGGTTAGTTAGATGGGTGTGAAGCCCGGATTTACCGTGGTAAATTATGTGGCCGGTCAAAGTTATGTGTAGTCCTTAATTCTTCGTATGTTCTTAGATTCATCTTGAAAGCTTTCCAAATTGGTTCACAAAGCTTTTTGTGGTGAATTCGGGTCGTGTACGCAACCAGTAAGTTTCTTGAATTCAAGTTTGCATTAAATATTGCATTGTCCTGTTCTTAGGTTCACAGATTCCAATCAAATTTCTAGGATTCTTATACCATTCTTAAACCTTCTAGTCAACTAAACCTCGATGATACGGTGGTTAGCATTTTTGTCTGCTGACCCAAAGGACGGGGGATCGAACCCCGCCGCGAGCTAATGAATTTTTCGTTCATATTCAAGTGTTCAGAATTCCTTCATAATTTCTCGATAGGAGCAGATGGGAATCGAACCTAGAACCTCCCGCTTACAAAGCGAACAGCGTAACCATTTAGCCACGCCTACCCCTGCTTCAAATATTTAGCAGTTTTCGGTAATATAAGTTTCTATGTAAATGCTTTAAAACATTTATGCGTGCTACAAAATTAGTTTAAGTTGCTCAAAATAATCAATTTCCAATGACTTTTTATATAATTCCAATCTTTTTACATCAAAGATATCCTATTTACTAACATTTTGTTAAATGTTAAAATATTTAGTTAATCAAAGCTCGTCAAATTAAAAAAAAAACAATAAACGTCATCATATATTTAATGTTCTTTACTTTCCTTCAAGCATCATGACTTGCAACATTGTCAATGTTACCAAATCGTACCAGAATCTACAAAAAAAATAATTTTTCCCCTTATTTATTTTAAATTTTTCAATCTGAGAATATTTTGTTCAAAGAGTTGAGATAATTTGAAAAGTTTCTCATTTGATATTTGAATTTAATCAAATTTAAATATCAAAACAATGTAATTCATTCAAACAATCTAATCTCAATAGAATGGTTTCTTCAAATCTCTGAATTGAAAATGTATAGTTTTGCAAAAGAACTCCTTGATTCTAATAAAACAATAATTAAAATTGTATTGTACGCCACAAAATTTTCGTTAAGACTTCAAGTTTTTCGCATCGCGAGCCAAATGTTGAAACCATCTTTGTAAAATTGATGTTTCACATAGTGTTATTTACATATAATTCTCTACGATATCGGTCTTTTTTTTAGAATTTTAATTTTTTCTTTTTTTAATCCGACTAAAACTTTTTTGGTGCCTTTGGTATGCCCAAAGAAACTATTTTGCATCATTAGTATGTCTATATAATTTTCCATACAAATTTGGCAGCTGTTCATACAAAAATGATGTATGAAAATTCAAAAATCTGTTTCTTTTGAAGGATTTTTTTAATCGATTTGGTGTCTTCGGCAAAGTTGTAGGTATGGATAAGGAATGAAAAGAAATGATACACGGTAAAAAAAATTTTGGTGATTTTTTACTTAACTTTTTGTCACTAAAACTTGATTTGCAAAAAAACACTTTTTTTATATGTTTTAGGGGACATATAATGCCAATTTTTGAGAAATTTCCAGGTTGTGCAAAAAATCTTTGACCGAGTTATGAATTTTTGAATCAATACTGATATTTTCAAAAAATCGAAATATTGGTTGCAAAAATTGTTTAACTTCATTTTTCGATGTAAAATCAAATTTGCAATCAAAAAGCACTGTAGTGAAATTTTGATGAAGTGCACTGTTTTCAAGTTATAGCCATTTTTTAAGGTAAGTTTTTAATAGTTTTTTTTTTAAATTAGTGCACATTTTTAACCCACTTTTGATAAAAAAAACGTTTCTTAATCCACCATTAGGTGGGTGGTGCCTTCCTCACATTTACAAAGTAATAATGAAAATAAGTTTATGGAAAAATATATACCTGATACAGACTTTTCCAGAAAGTATGCAGACTCTAATTTGAAGCAATGTGGCAACCGGGCGTTTCGCATCTGGCGCGACTCTCGCACGTAAACAAAAAGATCCGGCCTTTTGAGGTTATGCAAACAATCACCCTTTTTTGTATTTACAAAAATCTTTTTCTTGGCATAACTTTTTAAATACTTTACTAAACAAAATAAAATTTAACAGGGTCTTAGGGGACCCCAAAACGAACAGAATAAGGCGGATCCGGCCAGAATCGATTCAGTCAGTTCTGAGATAATCGTGTGGAAAAAAATCGTGTCTTCACACATCCCCACAGACATATGTTCAGAATTTGATTCTGAGTCGATAGGTATACGTGAAGGTATACCTAGGAGGTGTATTTAAGAAGTTCATTTTACGAGTGATTTTATAGCCTTGCCTCTGTGAGGTGAGGAAGGCAAAAACAATTGAATAGCTGAGAAAATTCTCTATATTTAGCTTTCTTGAACTTTGTTAATGTACGACCCTTAGTTGCTGAGATATTGCCAAGCAAGTGTTTAAAAACAGAAGAATTGATGTTTTTTAAGTCTCACAAAAACAACCCACCATTTTCTAATGACGATATCTCAGCAACTAATAGTCCGATTTACAATTTTAAAATATGAAACAATCGTGAAATTTTCCGATTTCTTGGAAAAAAATATTTTTAAAAATTTTAAACCGAGACTAACGTTTCAAAAGGGCCAAACATTCAATATTACGCCCTTTTAAAATGTTAGTCTTGGTTTAAAAAATTGAAAATATTGTTTGCGAAAAGATCGCAAAATTTCACGACTGTTTCATATTTTAACATGGTAAATCAAACCATCAGTTGCTGAGACATCGACATTAGAAAATAGTGGGTTATTTGGGTGAGACTTAGAAAACATCAATTTTCCTGTTTTTAAGCCTTTGCATGGCAATATCTCAGCAACTAAGGGTCGTATCAACAAAGTTCAGAAATGCAAAATATAGAGAATGTTCTCAGCTTTTCAAAAATATCTTAACTAAGAAAAGTTCTAACTAAAAAAATGTACCCTTCCTTTAAAATCTTGAATTGAAATTGGCTTATGATTTGATGTGATCTAATATGATGAATGGAGTCCATTTGAATATAAACCAAATTTGTTTGCTTGAATGTATTTCTTAATACTAGACAATGTGAAGAAATCCTACAATTATTGGCAATTTTGTTTCAAACAGTTGCCACATGAGCTACTATTAGTGAAGCTTTCCAATTATTGAATTTTTGAAAATTTTGAGGGTTTCTTTAAAAAATTACTGAAATATTCGAAAAATCATTCTTCTTACAAAAATTTCATTTTTTCTCATCTTTCGAAAAAGAAAAATAACGTATAATATCAAGAAGTTTATTTTTTTATTACCAACATTGAACTTTTGATTTGTTTATTTCATTAAATATGTTATATTGTATTTTAGAAAGACGTGAATTTAATTAGAAAATCACTGCTCACATTTTTCAAATATTTTTGAACGAAATAATGGCGTTGCGATCAAAAGATTGATAAACGCATATAATTTACTTATCAAAATTTACAAACCAATTTTTTTAACGAAATAGTCCGATATCTAGTTTATTTTTTTATTTTTTTTTTCAAATTTCGAAAACAGAACAATTTTTGTGGAAAAAAAAGTAAAGTAAATCTTTCCCAGTTCCTGAGGGAACACCCTTGAAGAATATTGGGGCCGGCATTAACAAAGCGGATTCAGTGGCAGTTTCATTCTCAACTTAATGTTAACATGTTAAGGTTAATGTTAACATTCGATAGGTCGCCTCCCTAAGGTGTCGTGATAAGGTCCAGTTTGTGACGATACACTACCTTCCCTTTACTAAGCAATCGTTTCTAGAAGATCACTAGCAGCAAAACAGTTCGTGAAATCTAAAATTTTGTTCATGAAAATCAAATTGTTATGTTAACTTGTAAATTACTGATGTTCAATTAGATTGTTTCTTTAAAAGACTTATCGATAGACTCCAGTGCGTTCACTTCTTTGAGTGTTTTCAATAAAGTCATGAAAACCAATCAACACAAATTCATTGACTTTTGTTTAAAATTGTTTTTGAAAAACATCCATTTCCTGCAAGATTAAAAAAATAGTAAACAAAGCTTGTTTTTGAAAAAAGAAGAGCATTTTGCCTTCCTCACTGAGGTAAGGCTATAATCCTGCTCTAAAAATGAACTTTGTATAAAAACGTCGTAGACCCACCTTCATGTATACATATCGACTCAGAATCGAAAACTGAACAAATGTCTGTGTGTATGTGTGTGTGTGTGTGTATGTATGTATGTGACCAACAAACTAGCTCATGTTTTTCGGCACTGGCTGAACCGATTTGACCCGAACCTGTTGCATTCGACTTGGTTTAGGGTCCCATAGATCGAGTTTTATACAGATTGAAGTTTCGATAAGTAGTTCAAAAGTTATGTATAAAAATGTGTTTTCACATATATCCGGATCTCGCTTAAATGTATGTAAACTATGTCCGGGTTTACCATGCGGCCCATCATTGGGTAGGTTATCAAAAGACCTTTCCAACGAATCCAAAACATTGAAGATCTGGCAACTCTGCCTCGAGATATGGCCACTGAAGTGATATTGATGTACTTTTTGAAAGCCGGATCTCACTTAAATGTATGTAAACTATGTCCGGATCCACCATCCGACCCATTGTTGGTTAGGTTATTAAAAGACCTTTCCAACGAGTCCAAAACATTGAAGATCTGGCAACCCTGTCTCGAGATATGGCCACTTAAGTGATATTGATGTACTTTTTGAAAGCCGGATCTCACTTAAATGTATGTAAACTATGTCCGGATCCACCATCCGACCCATTGTTGGTTAGGTTATCAAAAGATCTTTCCAACGGGTCCAAACACATTGAAGATCTCTCAACCCGTTCTCGAGATATGGCCTCTTTAGTTATATTTATGTACTTTTTTTTTGTACAACCCCATCATATCAGCCATTGTTGGTAATGAGTGAGGAAGGCTCCAACCACATAGGTGGATTAAGTTAGTTTTTTTGGTTCATAAAGAGCCCTTATACTCTTGAAAGAGTACGTCTGATAACACTACTAAAGCAGAACTGTTAAATTCAAATAAAACAATTATTGAAATTGAACTAAAAAGATGATGTTAAATGCTTCATGCAACGCGATCTAGAAAATAATAAAAAATTGTCAAAAAATCAATTCCTTATCAATATTCAAAGCTCTCCCCGGGTATCGGTGCCCGCCCCGGGCCATCCACTCCAAATTACCAGTTGCGGTCGGGTGCTCGGAATCCGGTTCGCATATCCGGGGTTCCACCCAACCCGTATGACCCGAAGCGTTCTGTTGACATCAGGCAAACTCACTACTGTTTTCTGATGCCAAAGTTTCCCTTCCCGAGGGTAAGAGGAGACGGACGGAGGTCAAAATTTTCATTTTATGTTTTTGTTATTATTTTCCTTTCGGTCAATGTGCACGTTGCCTGCTTCCGGATTCCGCTTCGACGGAACGGCCAGCGGCGGGCCAGTTGGCCGGTTGATATTTATTTCATTCGCCTGGTGGCGTACATAATTTAAATGACAGGCGGTTTGCGGCGGGCCAGATAAGAAATTCAACAGTTTTGCTGCTGCGAAAGCGCACTTATGGGCCTAGAATTTGTGTCGTATTGCAGAGAAAGCTAGCGCGGTGCTGCTGCCATCTGGTGGCAATTTTGGAGTCAAACGCCTACCGAAATGCAAATCTCCATGCAGGGCCAAGAGGTCAACAACTTCAATTCGTCAATCATCAACAGTCAGCTGGCACAAATCCCTCGAGGGGGGAGGTCATCCGATGTTGTGCCATCTCATTAAAATTTCCCCCTATTCCCCCCACTCTGAAATTACCATTTTCAATCGACTAATGTTGTTCCCTACCAATCTATCCCTTGCAGAGCCCATCACGACGATAGTGGGCGGTCCGGATTTGTACATCGACACCGGGTCGACGGTGAACCTGACCTGCATCGTGCGTCATCTGCCGGAACCGCCGCCGCTCATCCTGTGGACACACAACAGCGAGGTAAGTCGCGATATCAAAAGAGCATGTTGTCGAGCTTGCGACAGACTTGGCCCGACTTGGGCGGACTTTGATGGGGGACGATGATAATGTCGACGACTGTGGTGACGATGACGTTTTGCCTTCCGCATCAATCAACAACAAACGGTGGCGTAGGGTGAACAGGTGTATAGTAAATGCGCACGGAAAGTCTTGGTTGGGTTTCTATTATTTTTAAAATGTTCTCTTCTGTCATCATAATATTGTGCCAAAAACAGGTTCCAAATGAAAAGATTTTATCTTCATTTATATATCTTCAAATCTTCAATTTTTCAAATCTCCAAACCTTCAAGTCTTCAATACTTCAAATCTTCAAATCTGCATAATTTCAAATCTTCAAAAATTCAAATATTCAAATCCTGGGTTCGTGTTTCTTTCTCACGTGCATTAAAAATTCTCAATATCTTGCTCGATACCACGTAATCCATGTCCATCACATCGACGACGAGTACATGACGGTGAAGTTATGGTAATTACCACGAAACCAATTTCAAATTCCATCCCATGTTCCATAACCACCAACAGCCTTAGCAATTTCCTTTTCCCCCCACCAGAAGCAGCTCTCGGTGACTTTCAGTGTGTGTGTGCGTCATTTCCGGACGTTCATTAAGTCGTGATCAGCAGCTTTGTGTGTGTGCCAGTGCAAATTTGACTTATGGGAAGTTCGCCCTCATCGTCGAGGTCCCGCCCCCACACCCACGAATTACCCGCCACCCTCTCCTGGCGTGTGCCATTAATTGCACCTCAGCATAAAACGCTTTTATGTGGCCAGCGTCGCTGCTGCAAGGAATTATCTGCAGAGTGGGATTTTGCTCGCTGCGCACAGAATGCTGTTACTGTGTAGCAGATTCTGGGGAGGCAGTCCGGAATCGGAATCGGACCGGAACGCAAGGGGCTTATCGAAATGCCCTCGCTGTAATCGGGCCGAAAACGTCGGGATTTGGCAGAGTTGGCACTTTTCTCCCTTTCGGTTTGAATTTTAGGGGGAGAAAGCTGGACGAACTAGGGTAGTTTTGGGCAGATTTCTGGCAACTGTAAGCAGAATTATTTGCTGGGTACAGATTTTTGCTGGGCAGGGTGATTTAAGGGAAGTTAAGGAAGTGCCGGAAATAGAGCAAAGATTACTGATTTCTGGGTGGGCGAAGGGCAGGGTTTATCTCTTCAGATTCGTTCAGTAAGGATCAGTGAAGAGGTCGATAAGTATTGCAACAAATCGTCACAGTTTTATGCTAAGCCCTTTCGAAATATGGATAATTGGGATATATGGTGATTTTTGTAGAAAAATCGTTATGATTTTAAATCCATAATAACGTAGATGGGAGATGTTAAAAAACTTAACATATTTTGGAATAGACAAAATAATCAAAATAATAAACAAAAATCCGTCACTCAGTAAATACAATCTCTGCAACTTCTAATAAAATTGGTTTTTTGGGCTTGATTTTTTTAAAATTAGTTTTCGTTATTTTCGGAAGTTCGAGATTGTAAAATAACCTTAATAAATTTGATAATTTTTATTTTAAATTGCATATGTAACAATAGAGTGTAATATGGTTGTATGGAAAAATAAAGTTGTTCAAATTTAGTGAGCACAGCACTTTCTCGGTTCCTTTTGGGGTCCTAGTCCTCACTTTACGCAAAGCGAATCAATTTTCCATATAAATTTGTATGGAGAAAACCATTTTTTTGGATTTTGATATTTATCAAATCCACGTTTCATGTTATATCAAAACTCCTGAAAGAAGATATAGCGTCCTCAAAACTCGTCTAAAACGTTTTCGAGCAAAAAACACGTTTTTTACGAGTTTTGAACACGCTGTATCTTTTTTAAGGGGCAAGTTAGCACCATACTCTCTTCGGGAAAGTTGTAGAGGACATTTTAGAGCATCCGAATATGAGTCTGGTTTTAATATAGCATGAAACGTGGATTTGATAACTATCATAATTCAAAAAAATGGTTTTCTCCATACAAATTTATATGGAAAATTAAATCGCTTTGCGCAATGTGAGGACTAAACCAATCGGTCCCAAACCTTGGGGAGTTGTTTAGGACCCCAAAAGAATCTGAAAAAGTGCTGTGCTGGAAAATCGATTTTGATATTACAACCTTAAAAAAACATTTTTTGCTGTCGGTTCTTCCATACAGGTATCCATTCAAATTTGACAGCTGTCCATATCAAAAAGGGCACGTCAATATTCAACAACCTTTATCTCGTGAGGAAATTTCTTGATTCGTTTTTTGTCTTCAGCAAAGTTGTAAGTTTTAGTGAGGAATTGGTGGTTTTTAATCATTTTTTTTTTATTCAAACCTTTGTCAGTGAAATACTAGACGTGGACTTAATTTGCCCAAGAGTTAATTTTGTATGAATTTTTTTGATAGTGAACATGAGGCCGTTAATGTCATTTTTTTCCTTAAACATAACTTTAAAACGGCTGTAACTCAGATATGACGCTTTTTGAAAAAAAAATCACAAATTTTTTTTTCGATTGCGAATTCGATTTTACATTCCAAAAATTTCAAAATAATAATATTGAATGTTTGGCCCGTTTAAAATGTTAGTCTGGATTTAAAATTTTTGAAAATATTTTTTTCGAAAAGTTCGGAAAATTTCACGAATGTTTCATGTTTTAACATTGTTAATCGGACCTATAGTTGCTGAGATATCGACATTAGAAAATGGTGGGTTGTTTGGGTGAGACTTAGAAAACATCAATTTTCCTGTTTTTTAGCCTTTGCATAGCAATATCTCAGCAATTATGGGTCGCATCAACAAAGTTCAATAAAGCAAAATATAGAGAATTTTCTCAGCTTTTCAAAAATATTTTTTTCAAAGGTGGGCAAACATGGGCACTAATTTTAAAAAATGAAAAACTGCGACTATTTTCAAAAAAGTTACCTAAAAATGGCTATAACTTGAAAACGGTGCACTTTATCAAAAATTCACTACAGTACTTTTTGATTGCAAATTCGATTTTACATCGAAAAATGAAGTTGAAAAATTTTTGCGACCGATATTTCGATTTTTTGAAAAAATCAGTATTGATTCAAAAAATCATAACTCGGTCAAAGATTTTTTGCCCATTCTGGAAATTTCTGAAAAGTTGGCATTTTATGTCCTCTAAAACATATCAAAAAATAAAAAAAATTAAAAATAGTGTTTTTTTGCAAATCAAGTTTTAGTGACAAAAAGTTAAATAAAAAATCACCAAAATTTTTTTTACCGTGTAGCATTTTTTTTCAGTGTAGTCCATATCCATACCTACAACTTTGTCGAAGACACCAACTCGATCAAAAAATTCCTTCAAAAGATACAGATTTTTGAATTTTCACATATCATTTTTGTATGGACAGCTGCCAAATTTGTATGGAAAATTATATGGACAAACTAATGATGCAAATTGGCTTCTTTGAGCATACCGAAGGCACCAAAAAAGTTTCAGCCGGATTAAAAAATACAAAAAAAAATCGAATGACCCAAAACTCAGAGAATTGCTCAAATGCAAGGTGATAAGTTGGCCTTTCAAAGAAAAATAATAAAAAGGTTTCAAAAATCTAGCCTAACATATGAAAAAGTCGAATGAAACTTTAAAATCCTGTTTTGACGGTGTCTGGACCAAAGAGCCTATATCTGGAAATATTTTTGTCGGATTCCCCGGACATTCATTTTACATAACACACTAAAAAAATGGGAGGAGTTCATTAACAGGATTCCGAGTTATGATTTTTTAAAAATAAAATCCGTGCTTTTGCCGGAGAATGACGAACTCGGCAAAAAATCAACTTTTTCACTAAATCTGCGATAATTGATTTTTTGCCGACTTTGACTTTGCTCAGAGCTGAGGGACCTAAACTTCAAAAAAAATTGCAACGGCCTTACTGAAAACCCAAAAAAAAAAAATAATAAATAAATATTAAGTTATCCACTGACTGGTTTAAAATACATGTTAATAGAAAATTTGCTATTGGTTTAATTTTTTGCAATTATAGATAGAAAATGTTTTCAATAACTGTCATTGTTGGAACTGTGGCTGAGCTTTTTTTTAATATTTAATTTCCTTTTTGCTGAAAAACATGACAATAAACACAATTTTATTTCACCTATTTTACTGATTGTATTTTTGGTATTCAGGATGCGCTTCGTTTTAAAAATATTTTAGCAAATCAAATTTATCAAATCTAAGTCCAACAAAAATGGCTTAATCGTTAATTCGACTGGTTGAGCCAATGTTCAAGTCCAAATGTGTTTTTTAATGATTGTTTTGCGCAGTTATTTCGTTCAATTAATTTAGATTTTAGTGTCTACATTTTTATGAGAAAGAAATAAAACCTGAGCAGTTACCGCAAAAGTCTCCCGTTCGTTAAAGTTTCCAAACAAACTTGGCAAGTGGTCATTCAAAAAAGGGAACTGAATATTCATTTTATCTGTTTTTAACGGAACATCACATCCTTTTTAATTTCGTTTTTTCTTTTGCAAAATGTTCTTTTTTATAATTTAAGACAGTCAGTATCAAATAGGTTTATTCTTTAAAAATAAAACAATTAACTTCACCTTTTAAAAAAATGGTAAGCTGTGTAACTCATGCCTTGAAAAAAAAATCATAATTAATGAATTATTCGAAAATATTGTAGAAAAACTTTTTAAGAGCATTTTTCAAACTAACTTAAGTTATTTAATTTTTGAAAAAAATCTTGTTAAGATTCTTGAAAAAAAAAAGACTTTAGAATATTGTTTAAACTATCCTAAGGATTTAATTGAACTTAATTAAAATTTAATTACGGTGCTACTTTGCTACGCTTTTAGTATAGATAAATCAATTTAAAATCAAATTTAATTAAAATCATACCGTTCTTTGTTTCAAGCTTGGTCAACTCCACCCCTGACACCCCATTCTCACAGCATCGACATCTGGCTTCATTACGATGACCATCGATGAAAACATTGGCCAGAAGTGGCCCCACGTTCCTACACTCAACTTGTCGTTGTCGTGCTATCTTGTCGCACGTGTGTATTGGGCCACATTGAGTTAAGGACGCAATTTTTTGCAGTTCAAAATGCTTCAACTTTTGACCGCAAAATTCGATTTCAATCCTGAAATATTCAATAAAAATCAAAAGAGATCCGAAAATTTTGGTCCCTTTTCATATGAAAAAAGTTGCAATCTTGTCGTGCTATCTTGACACACTCAGAAAATTGATGTAAGTGCGACAACTGGCCAAAGGGATTTCAAGTCAGAACGCGTTTGACACATGTACGTGCCCTACTACTGATAACCAAATTCAACCAAACTTCAGGACAATGCACAGAATCGTGAACCGATCAAAACGTGTTTGTTATTGTTTACATTTCGTATTCTCATTTTTGTTTATTCAAGGTCAAACATTAAAACGCGTTTTTTCTCGGAACGTCAAAAAGCGTCGTGCGACAAGATCGCACGACAACGTCGAGCTGCCAAGTCCGCCTTTGGCCAAAAGCTTCTTAACTGATGCTGCCTCAGAGTTGGATGAGCGAAGCGGGGGAGTTGGCGATAACTGCACACATAATTATCGTAAGTTAAGCCATGGGTGATAATGGCACATTCGGTACAAATCCCAACCCGCCCTCTCCCTCGCCGGAAGACCGGTAAAACAACGGGGACGACTTTGCAATCGGAAGGGTCGAATAAAAACCCACGTTTTATTTAATCACCTGATGGTACCTCCTCCATGTGTGTGTGTGATTGTCGGTGGTGTTGGTGTGTCATTAACTTCTACTGGCACTGGCCACGTGGTCGGCAGAACGTGCGGGGGGAGTGGGGATGATGCTGGAATGTTTATCCTGGACCAAGAGAATGGCCATTTCCAGATAAACATTTATTGCCCTCGGGGTCATTTAAGGATTAAACTGTGTGTGTGTGTGTGTTCGGGTTCACATGTGTTTGCTCGGGGGTGGACCCGTCAGACACTGGACGTGAAGAACATTTAATTAGATGTTCATTAGAACAGCATCATTATGTTGATGGGGAAAAACTTTGCCTCTGCCAGTTCATCTTGTCAGCACGAAAAAAAAAAAAAACACAACGCAAGCGAAATAGTCCCTCGGTGATGGCCGCGGATTATCGGCTATGGCCAACGGATGACCGTGAAACTTGTCGTGATGTGAACGGTGTGTTCAATGTTTGAATTATTTTTTTAATCTTTTCCCAACTCCGACTCTCTTCTGCAAAAAAAATAAAATCGAGAGGCATGTCACTTTATGGGAAATTTTAAGTAATTTTTGAATCTGCGATCACCAAGAGAAGTCAACTGTTTTTCATGCAGGATAAAATTTTGAATTTAAAAATAACAGACATTCGAAAATACGATAGAAATATTTCATCTTTTCAATGAACTTTGGACTCTAATAAAAAAACAGCAGTGATTATGACAAATCAAGTTGGCGACTTTCTTAGCTGCACCAAAAACTGCAAAATGATACAATTCCTGAAGACTCTTTTCTGTTCCATCGCCAGCAGCAACAAACAGAGAGTACTAACGCTCAGCGGTCACGTCCACCTGATGAAACCGTATAAAAAGTGTGTAAACCTCGCCAACAAGTATCTTTTCGCCATAAATTTGGGCATATTTGTTTTCTTCTTCGTCGTGCTTTATTCCAAGAACAAGCCAACTTTCGGACGCTTTTGTGTACGCGCGCGTGTTATCTTTTATGTTTGCGTTTTTTTTTTACTTCTCTCCAAACGGTGCCAGTTTTCTTTTCTCCCTTCAGAAAACTTTCCGACTGAGCTTTTTCGCCGCCCCAAGGGAAGGAAAGCCAGACCACCGCGGGGCCAATCGAGGCCTGCGCCATATCTGAGGACATTAATTTTACTCCCAACGGTGGTGGCGGTGGCGCTAGCGTCCAGCCGGCAGCAGGCAGCCCTGGGCCACGTGGCCTAGGTTCGAATCCCTGATAGTATGTTAGGTTTGGTTGAGTTATTGCACCGCGAGGACGGTTCAGTGCGCGGCAGATAATTTTTAAAGTTTGTTTGGTGGAGGAAGTGGGAGACGGAAATGAATTTTAAAGCTTTTGTTTGCAAAAAAAAACTATTTTAATAAATTCATCCAAATCATGCATTAATCATGTTTGTGAACTTCATTTTATATCAGTGTGATGAATAAATAAATAAACTTTTAAAAATAATCTTACAATAAAGCAAATAAATAAAAATCCTTTAGGCGTCATCCATAAAGTATGTCACGCTCTAGGGGGGAGGGGGGGGGGAGGGGGGGGGGGGAGGGGGGGGAGGGGGGGGGAGGGGGGGGGAGGGGGGGGAGGGGGGGGAGGGGGGGGGGGAGGGGGGGGAGGGGGGGAGGGGGGGGGAACCGGGTTTTTCTCGGAACGTCAAAAAGCGACGTACGACATGATAGCACGACGGCGTGGAATTAAAGACATTTTTCTATCAGTAAATTTATTACCAAATTTTGATCTTATTTGAAATGAGCGATCCTCTATAATTTCAAAAATCGACTTTTATAAGTGACAATTTTCGGATAAATTCCAAACATTGCACAGTGGCCCGAAACTGAAATCTGACATGACAAAATTAAAAGCAGCCACACGTTAAGACTTAGAGTGTTTGTGTCTTCGGGCCAAACGATTAGGGTCAATAGGGACATCATTTGGTATGAAGGAAATTGGGGTCGTCCAAATTTTTGAGTGTTTCAGCATTTTTTATTTTTTTTGCGAGATGACGAGAGTTCTAGGGAACATCATCCTGAGCAACTTTGCCGAAGAGTACAAAGCTCTATCTTCAAAAAAGAAGTTTTTAGAGCCATTTTTGTGATTTAGGTTAGGGTGTTTATGAAAAAACGATTGTTTTTTAGTCATCAACTCAAGCTTATGCCGTAGCAAGTTGGTGTCTTCTAGACAACTAGATTTAGCTGATATATTTCAGGAATCAACAAATTTAGTGATATGTATTCCTAAAATATTTGAGCTACAACTTGTTCCTTCTTTTACTACCACTAGATTATTTTGAGCATTTTTGTGCCGTTGTTGACAATTCATGAGCTTGTCAAAATGAACATTTTAACTCTTGAAAATCGAATTTAGGACAATTCTATCAATTCTATTCTATTATTTGCAAAAAAAGATTTCAAAATGCTCTTTTTCAAATTAAGATAAAATGAGTAAAACATAAAAGACATAAGCCTGAGTTAATAAATTAACAAAACTCGTTTTTTCATTAACACCCTAACCTAAATCAAAAAATGGCTCTAAAATCTTCCCGTTCGAAGATAGAGCTTTGTGCTCTTGAGAAAAGTTGCTCAGAATGATGCTTTCTAAAACTTTTCTCAAGACACCGAAGCGCTATCTTGTCATCCACACAAAAGATGTCCCTATTGACCCTGATCATTTGTCCCAAAGACACCAAAGCTCAAAATCTTAACGTGTGGCCACTATCAATGTTGTCACGCTAGATTTTGGTTTCGGACCACTGTGAATTGGTACCGAATTCTTAAATACATTTTTGAAAGCAAAATAAATTGTTTGATCGAAGACTATTAAATATTTGTTTGCTAGTTTCATTAGCTAGATTGAGTAATTGGCATTTTTAAGCAATTTTTAATATTGTATTTTTTTTGAATATGCTATGAACAAATATCATTCCTGTTAAAATTACTTCTAAAGGATGAGAAAACATTCTAGATTTATCCTTTTCAGGTCTTGTTGATAGGACAGTTGGATGAATATTAGGGGGGACAATTGAAGGGAGGGATTCCCGTGGTTAGAATGAGCTCATATTTGGAATTTAGCAGAGTTATTGGTCAATCGTTGATTTCAGGAGGTAGCTCCGAGAAAGCCCGGTTTCGGACCACCCTAATTCCTATAGATATAGCCTCTTTAAGTTTAAAATTTGTGAGAAATGAGTTTTCCTCATTTTCTTCTCTTTAGCTTTCATGTTTCTATTGAAAATGTCTCGCAAACTATTTGTTAGAAGTTTGAAATAAAAATGTTGTGAAATGTTGTGCTCTTTTCGATAAAAATAAATTCAGAAATATTTTCAATTAAATCTAGACTAAAATTTTTAAAGAGTCAAAAACACTTTTTTTAAAGCTTCAAATAATATGGTTTATTCTTTAATTGCAGATGTTTTCCACCATACATATTTTAATTTTCTTATTGTCCTTTTCAGTGCCCAAAATTCAATAACACGGGTTTCCGCCTCTTTTAATCTAGCCTACAAATCGAAAACCAAATAGATAAAGGATGTTTTAACCTGACTGGTTTTACAAAATATTAAAAATTTAATTATTTATCTCTGTCAAAAAAAAATAATTTCAAAATACACAGTTAAATTCTATTTTGACATTTTTTTGACACAATATTCACCGTTTCCTTTTTTAACAACAAAAGGAACTTGTGAATATTGTGTCGAAAAAAACGTTAGTTATCGTTTCAAAAAGCTTTATTTTATCATTTTCAAACATCAACCGTGATTAAATAACATCTGAGAAAAGGTAAATTTACATATCAAAATTTAACACCTTTCAAACATGGAATTTCTTGATATTGATTTGGCAGCTGCCCATATATAAAAGATATATGAAAATTCAAAAATCTTTATCTATTGAAGGTATTTTTTGATCGATTTGGTGTCTTAGGCTAAGTTGTAGGTATGTATGAGGACTACACTGAAAAAAATCTCTATATTTTGCTTTTTTGAACATTGTTGATGCGACCCTTAGTTGCTGCCAAGAAAAGGTTTAAAAACAGGAAAATTGATGTTTTCTATGTCTTCTATGTCTGGATCTTAGTTAAATTGAAAAATGCAAATCTGACTCAACCGATTCTTTAGTTATTGCCAGTTTCGGTCAGATTTATAATATTTTAAAAACATGGATTCTAGTATCGTTATCACCATCAATAAATCAAATGGCACATGATAAGTCAGTTTTTCCGAAAGTGCTAATAGTCATATCAAAATTTTCCTTTATCGGGTAAACTTTATCCACGTCCTGCCATATGTCAAATATGTCTAGGAAATATCAACTCGTTGTCCATTTGAAACATTCCCCATCGCACTCACTCACTTGACAAAAAAGCGTCGCTTCCACTTACCATGAGACGACGGTTCCAATAGCACATCCACCTTTGTCAAGCAAAACACATTAAAATGAAAAATGGAACCTAGCGTATTCAATCATAATGTGCCTTTTCTTTCCACCATTCTCAGCCCAACAGCGCTGAACTAGAGGTGGGCAAAACCGCTCTTTTTTAGGAGCCGCTCATTTTCGTTTGCTCCTTAAAAAGAGCCGCTCTTATGAACGGCTTTTTCGCTCTTTTTCAAAATTTGGATGAAAAGGGTTTTTTCAAGAATCTTGTGATTTTGTAAGTTATTTCACTTTGGACTTCTATAAATAAGACCGTACCAAATATTTTTTAAAGTTTATGTCCCTGAGTCGCAAAAAAAATAATACACGTCCCCAGTTGCATTCATTAGTTTTTAAAATATCGAAGTATGATGAACTTTTTTTAAGCCAAAAAGTAAAAATTTGTTTTCAGTTGATAAGACTTCTATTTCCATTGAAATTTGAGTTTTTTGAAAAATATATTGTTTTCCCCCTGATTTTTCGGTCCGGTTTTGAAGGGGAGGGGTGACATAAGCTTTGAAAAATATTTGTAACGGCCATATTTGATAAAAAAATAAAATTGAAAACGAGATGATGCCCTTGAAAACCATTGATCTTGGTGGACTCTATGTCGAGATTTCAACTCAAAACTGAACATTCGAGTAATTGAATGGCATCCAAACTTAAATCTAGGATGTTGAAAAAAATGCTATTCATTTTAAAATTGCATTTATTTCTGCAAGAATTGAACTAATGCTGATATTTTATTTGGAGAAAATATTCTGTGAACTCTTCCCTACATTCTGATTTAATAGATAAATTCTATAAACGCTAATCGCACAAAATTATTATTTTTTTCCAAAATCTCTCAAATATTCAGTAGATTTTTAGTAATATTTGACAAATTATGCTATTTGAAATGCTCAAATTTGTATTCCGGTATTACTTTAATGTACACTCAGTTTTACAATGAAAAGTTTATTCCATTTTGTTTAGAAAATCATTTACTTTTGGTTAAAATTTTAATAAGCATTGAAATTTTTCACATTGCATTGTAAATTCTCAAAAACAAATTTAATACTACATTTTTTTTGGAAATTCAATAAATTATATTTATAACAAAAATCATGCCATATTGAAACGGTTCTTTCAAAAGACCGGAGTTTAAAAAAGAACCGCGGTTCTTTTTTTGTGAGCCACGGTTCGTTCGCTCTTTTCAGTGAACCGGCTCTTTGAGCGGTTCGCTTTTTTTGCCCACCTCTACGCTGAAATGCGTGATGGAAAGCGTTTTAAAAAGGATGAATCGAAGAGGAAGTAAAAAAGCTCGACGAAGGAACCATTTTCCCTTCCATTAGAGCGACGACACAGAGGCAAAGACGTCAACGGCCGACCGAGCTATATGGGCTGTAGGTTTGGGAAGAGAACATCCAAGGTGATGGCTTCGACGAAGCGTACCATATTTCTCTGATCTAAATCTAATTTTGACACCGGAAAATGGCACAACCCCGAAATGAACGTCGCACAGTGCCTTTGATGAATATCAAGTGATTGTTTTTCGGGGACTTTAAATTGGGATTTTTAAAGCTCTTTCCACCATTTTTAGAAACTGATGTTAAGATTTGATCGAAAAGTTCAATTTTATTATACATGTTTTCTTCTAATAATAATATTTTTGCAAAAAAAAAAACGGAAAAACAAAAGAATAGTAAGAAATTGGGAAAATCAGATAATTTTATTTTATAAAAATATGCAATTTACTACCCATTGTGTGTGTCATATCAACGCGTGAAATTATCACACGGTGCTAAACTTTTGAGGAAAAATCGCTTTCCTGACACGTTCCATCGGTCCCCAACAGTCTTTTTTACTACATTTTTTCCCCTTTTCTGATGTTTGCTTTGGAAGGTGGGCGTCCTTTCCTTTGTTGTTGATCGTTTTCCAACCCGATACATCCAGTGCCACCGAAGCCGATGACGACCTTTGTCATAATCTACTGTTGGGACCATCTTTCATTTTGTGTGGGTGTGTGTGATTTTGGATGTTTGATTTTGTGTATGTGTGTGTGTATGATACGGCTGTTTGCCGATTTTTATTTTCCGCCTACAAAATGCTTCTTTTCTGATACAACTTTTCTCCGTTTTCTTTTTTTTTCCTTTTCTCACGCGTGCAGGAAATCAACTACGATTCGCCACGTGGCGGCGTGTCGGTGATAACGGAGAAGGGTGACATCACGACGTCCTATCTCCTGATCCAGCGGGCGAAAACCTCCGACTCGGGCAAGTATACGTGCTCGCCCTCGACGGCCAATCCGATCACGGTGAACGTGCACGTGCTCAACGGTGAGTGTTCTCTTTTCCCCCCACTTTTTTATTGCTTTTTTTTTGAGCATTTGAAAAAAAAAAAGAAAAGAAAAAACAAAACATACAAAACTGAATGTTTGCCTCCCTCGAGATGGATTTTGTTTGGGAAACGAGCTTAACCTCTACAAGTCTTCATGATTTGTTAAATATTGATGAGCCTTCGACGGGTTGGAGAGAAGATTAAGTAACGTTTTGTCGTAATAGCTAAGCAATTTTGAAAAAAAAACAAGAAAAAACAAATAATATTGCAGCCATGTGGACTATAAACTACAAACAACAAACAGAACTCCTTCTTCTTTTCTGTGGTAGTTAAAGAAATTTGAGGATGTTTTTGAACAATTGTTAATTGTTTATTTATCATTTGTAATCTAATCTAATCAGACCCTAGCGCAGCCAATCTTTTGAAGGGATCCTGGAGAGTGCCTTAGGTTAGATGACGCCTAGCACTCTTCTTGTCATTTATTAACGTTTGTAGTGCGCCATTGCATCGGAATGCATTGAAACATCACAAGCGTTAAAGCGGCCAGGCCTACTGCGTAAAGCCGTATCGCAGAGATGATTCGTAATTGGGTTGAGTTTGAGCACGGAGTGTTCGAACAACAACACAATTCTGAATCAACAGGGGAGGAAGAAGCGTGGGGACACAACACCATACGCTCCGAGATTTGGTTGTATTCGTTGGGAGCACCATGCTAAGAAGGTTTGGTACTCCGGGACCCTCTGGGATGGGTCATTGTATTTCCACGAATGCCCTGGACACTATTTGTCATGGTTATAGCGCCACAACTCGCTCTAATTGTTTATTTATCATTTGTAAACTCCCAAAGTAAAAAAAAAGAAAATAAAAAAAATGTTTCAAATAATTTGAGCATTTTTGCAAAAAAAAAAATTGACAAACGACTTTGTAAATCACAAATATATTGCCATCAATGAAATCAATCTTCACAATGATTTTGTTTAATTACCATGAGCATTTTCTGTTTGAATTTCATACTTTAGCTGAGGAAACATTTTCTCCAGCAAAATTAAGATATTTATTTGAAAATTTCTTTTTGATTTATCTTTGAAAATTAATTATTTGCCCGAAGTTCTTTTCTTATTCTCTATTCACTTTAATTTTTTTCAAAAACATATTTTTTGCTAAAGAAAAGTATAAATATCTTCACCAAATATCTAATCAGTTTTTAAGTGTTCCTAAGTGCTAAGTTCTAAGCTAAGTGGGTCTCGTGGCGCAGGGGTAGCGGCTTCGGCTGCCGATCCCGATGATGCTATGAGACGCGGGTTCGATTCCCGCCTTATCCACTGAGCTTCTATCGGATGGTGAAGTAAAACGTCGGTCCCGGTTTCTCCTGTCTCGTCAGAGGCGCTGGAGCAGAAATCCCACGTTAGAGGAAGGCTATGCCCCGGGGGGCGTAGTGCCAATAGTTTCGTTTTTTAAGTGCTAAGTTTTAATCATTTAATTTTTGTTTGATATTCATAGGGGAAATTCTCGTATGTTTGGAGGGTTAAGCTCTCGCTCCTAACTCCATCCAATTTGCTGATTTTGCAAAACTTTTCATAGAAACTTGCTTGCTCACTTCTTATTGAGTTATTTATTTCTCGATTTCAGTTGGAAACGCTTTTAATAAGCTTTTATTGAATGTCAAAGTTCTGAACTGCCAAAATAAGAGGCACGCTGGATTAGATGCTGCTCCCCTAGTTTATTTTTTAAAGCAAGGCTCGTACGCAGCAAAAAATCCGATGATAAAATCGCATGCAAAAGCATGCACATCACCTTCGTCAAAATAAACACTTAATTTTACACACTGAATGTACAGTTTTTGCAAACACAAAAATAAGTTTCTACCGACGGGATTTAAACCCAGCACCAACTGTAAGGACTGGCGCCTTAGCCCACTCGGCCATCAGACCGATGAATAGATCTAAGGATAAACGCATGTATGAACTTGACATTTCGGTCAAGTAGATTTCCCATACTGATGGGCTACATATTTCAGGGTGTAAAATCACATAAAGTTGCACAAAATAAAGCAATATTTATTTTACACCCAGGCCTTTTACACGCGGCTGGATTACTACTTATTTAGCTGTGTACCAATGTAACCTCTGTCATATCATCCTGAAACAATCCTACAAAAAGTCAATTGTAAAAAATAAACATGAAAAAAAAATCAAACAATCCACATTAACGACCCCCGGGTCTTTTGTGGGCTCTATTACAAGTTTCTGCTCGAACCTAGGAGTCCGAAGGCTTGAATGGGGAGAGCACCCAAACCTCTTTTTACTCCAAGGAACCTTCCACCCCAGTGTTTGAACTGACGACCTTTGGATTGCGAGTCCAACCGCCGCCAGCGATTCCACCGGAGTAGGCTTGGTTTGGTGTGTTGTTTGTAATTATGGCATGGAGACGACTCCTACACCTGGAATGACTTAACGGCCTAACAACCAAGGCCGGGACCGACATTTTACTTCCTCATCCGATGGAAGGTTGCAGCAGATGGGAATCGAACCCAGAATCATCCGCTTACAGCGTAACCATTCGGCCACGCACTGCCAAACATGACGATATCCAAATAAATTTGTGGAATATTTTTAAAAAACAATAAAAAAAAACTAACTTAATCCACCTATGTGGTTGGTGCCTTCCTCACTCTTTTCCAACAATGGGTGATATGTAATATGATGGATTTGGACACAAATTTGATCCAAAAAAACACACATATCACTCAAGGGCTCATAAGTGGTCAGAACTCGAGGCAGGGTTGCCAGATCTTCAATGTTGTGGACTCGTTGGAAAGGTATCTCGATTACCTAATCAACGATGGGTCGGATGATGGATCCGGACATTGTTTACATACATTTAAGTAAGATCCGGCTACAAAAAAGTACATAAATATCACTTAAGTGGTCAGAACTCGAGACAGGGTTGCCAAATCTACAATGTTTAAGACTCGTTGGAAAGGTCTTTTAATTACCTAACCAACGATGGGTCGGATGATGGATCCGGATATTGTTTACATACATTTAAGTGAGATCCGGCTACAAAAAAAGTACATAAATATCACTTAAGTGGTCAGAACTCGAGACAGGGTTGCCAGATCTTCAATGTTTAAGACTCGTTGGAAAGGTCTTTTAATTACCTAACCAACGATGGGTCGGATGATGGATCCGGACATTGTTTACATACATTTAAGTAAGATCCGACTACAAAAAAAGTACATAAACATCACTTCAGTGGTCAGAACTCGAGACAGGGTTGCCAGATCTTCAATGTTGTGGACTCGTTGGAAAGGTCTTTTGATTACCTAACCAACGATGGGTCGGATGATGGATCCGGACATTGTTTACATACATTTAAGTGAGATCCGGCTACAAAAGAGTACATAAATATCACTTAAGTGGTCAGAACTCGAGACAGGGTTGCCAGATCTTAAATGTTTTGGACTCGTTGGAAAGGTCTTTCGATTACCTAACCAACGATGAGTCAGATGATGGATCCGGACATTGTTTACATACATTTAAGTGAGATCCGGCTACAAAAAAAAGTACATAAATATCACTTAAGTGGTCAGAACTCGAGACAGGGTTGCCAGATCTTCAATGTTTAAGACTCGTTGTTAAGGTCATTTAATTACCTAACCAAAGATGGGTCGGATGATGGATCCGGACATTGTTTACATACATTTAAGTGAGATCCGGCTACAAAAAAGTACATAAATATCACTTAAGTGGTCATAACTCGAGACAGGGTTGCCAGATCTTCAATGTTGTGGACTCGTTGGAAAGGTCTTTCGATTACCTAACCAACGATGGGTCGGATGATGGATCCGGACATTGTTTACATACATTTAAGTGAGATCCGGCTACAAAAAAAAGTACATAAATATCACTTAAGTGGTCAGAACTCGAGACAGGGTTGCCAGATCTTCAATGTTTAAGACTCGTTGTTAAGGTCATTTAATTACCTAACCAAAGATGGGTCGGATGATGGATCCGGACATTGTTTACATACATTTAAGTGAGATCCGGCTACAAAAAAGTACATAAATATCACTTAAGTGGTCATAACTCGAGACAGGGTTGCCAGATCTTCAATGTTGTGGACTCGTTGGAAAGGTCTTTCGATTACCTAACCAACGATGGGTCGGATGATGGATCCGGACATTGTTTACATACATTTATGTGAGATCCGGCTACAAAAAAGTACATAAATATCACTTCAGTGGTCAGAACTCGAGACAGGGTTGCCAGATCTTTAATGTTTTGGACTCGTTGGAAAGGTCTTTCGATTACCTAACCAACGATGGGTTGGATGATGGATCCGGACATCGTTTACATACATTTAAGTGAGATCCGGCTTCTAAAAAGTACATAAATATCACTTAAGTGGTCAGAACTCGAGACAGGGTTGCCAGATCTTCAATGTTGTGGACTCGTTGGAAAGGTCTCTCGATTACCTAATCAACGATGGGTCGGATGATGGATCCGGACATTGTTTACATACATTTAAATGAGATCCGGCTACAAAAAAGTACATAAATATCACTTAAGTGGCTATAACTCGAGACAGCGTTGCCAGATATTCAATGTTGTAGAATCGTTGGAAAGTTCTTTCGATTACCTAACCAACGATGGGTCGGATGATGGATCCGGACATTGTTTACATACATTTAAATGAGATCCGGCTACAAAAAAGTACATAAATATAACTTAAGTGGTTATAACTCGAGACAGGGTTGCCAGATCTTCAATGTTGTGGACTCGTTGGAAAGGTCTTTCAATTACCTAAATAACGATGTATAACATGATAATGTTTGGTTCAGTTTACTGCCATTTATTCATCTTCCGAAAATATGCGAAAACACATTTTTATACATAACTTTTGAACTACTTATCGAAACTTCAAACAATTCAATAGCACCGTATGGGACCCTAAACCAAGTCGAATGCGACTGGTTTGGTCAAAATCGGTTCAGCCAGTGCTGAGAAAACTGAGTGACATTATTGGTCACATACACACACACATACACACACACATACACACACACACATACACACACACATACACACACACATACACACAGACATTTGTTCAGTTTTCGATTCTGAGTCGATATGTATACATCAAGGTGGGTTTTCGAGCTTTTAATAAAAAGTTCAATTTTAGAGCAGGATTATAGCCTTACCTCAGTGAGGAAGGCAAAACATTTTATAACGAGTATTTTCGGTTTTCAAAACCAATTTCATATACTAAAGGTTTCATAAAGGTTACTAGAGTGGCTTGACATGGTTGATAATAGTAGTTTATGCAACAAGTAGCAAAAAGATGATTTTTTCAGCACGAGTCGTACACCTATTTCAGTGGTGAAAAGTAGAACTTTTCAGCACTTGCATCGAAAAGTGGTGCTTTTCGATACATTTATTTGTAGTAGAGAAAAGAAGGTCTTTTCGTCATGCGAGAGTGACAGGGAAAATACACAGAAAAATAATCATGGTAATATTACATCTTGGAAGGGGTACATCTTTTATGTCAGGAAAAAATGTGTAATTTTATCTCTTAAAATGTATTATTTTACCACTTTTTTGTTGTAATGTCGCTTTTTAAGTCTCAATTGAGGTAAAATTGCATCATAAAAGTGGTAATGTTCAACCTTTCAAAGTTACACCTTCCAAATTTACATTATTTTTTACTGTGTAATTAATTGCACAATGGAATTGCAAAAAGATAATTTTGGTTGCTAAACAATTTCCGCATTTTTTAATATGGGATTTTTTCATACACTTCGACTTATTATTTTTTTCCGATGGTATTTAAAATTATGGCGTTCAATTTTCCGGAGATTGTTTTTAAATCCAGGAATATTTTTTAAAACGTCTTAAAACCCGTTTTTGCAATTCCGTCGTGAAACTACTTACTTTTCCTGTCATTCTTGAACGACGAAATGGCCTACTTTTCTGTACCAAAAATAACAGAATCGAATAGCAACACTTTTCAAAATAAATGCTGAAAAGTTCTACTTTTCAGCACTGAAATGGGTGCTGAAAAGTTGAACTTTTCAGCACTTGTTTCGAAAAGTAACACTTTTCAACATTTTTTTGATTTAAACGATTTATTGACAAAATACATGAAAATTTGACTTAAAATTTCACTCAATGGGTATTTTTCGGAATTGCAAAAAATGTTGTATGGAACTTGTTGCAAAACTTGATTTTTTCAGCACTCTTTGTATTTATCCAACTCGGTGAACCTCGTTGGATAAATGTACGACTCGTGCTGAAAAAAACCTCTTTTTGCAACTTGTTGCATAAACTACTATTTTAATACAATTGTGATGTTTTTAAAAGCTTGATATTATAGAACTGGTGATGATCTAATCTATAATCTGCTCAAGAATTGTAATTTCAGATTGCTGGGAATATTTATAATTATTGCTGCGCTTTGAATTTAAATCATCCACATTTTTTTCCAATGTGGTTCAGATTAAAAAAGTTTCTTACATTTATTTTGTTTATTTATGGTTTAAAATGACTGGAAAAGCATTTAAATGGCTTTGATAATTACTTATAAAAATGTTATGATGAAAATATTTTAAGATTTTGAGTTATTCAATATCATGTGAACTTTCAAAAAAACAAAGTTCACTTTTTCATACAATTCTAGCACGTACTTTTTAGGCGTGACAAATTTGCCGTGCGTTTTTCTCGGCTTGCTTTTCAAACATTATCTTATCTCAACTAAAGTCACTACCGCAAACTGGGGCAAATTGGGACTACCAAACAGGCACAGTAGATTTAACAACATTACATTTTTAAAATCGGTGTACTAATTTTGTGATTCTGTTCCTGCTTTGAAATATCAAAAAATGTGCAAGAAGTTTTTATTAATTGTTTCCAGTTTGAAGTATTTGCCATGATACACCCCATTGTGTTAAAAAATAAGTGTTAAAAAATACGTGATTAATACGTATTTTTTAATTACAATGAATAAATGACACCATTTTAATTAAATCCCATTTTAATTGAAAAAAATCACTTCTTTTTCATTTTTAAGCTGTAATGTTGCATGTTAAAAATACAAACTTTAACAATCAAATCACAAGGAAATGAGAATTGTCAACCACATTTCCAAGTAAAATTTATGCCCAAAAGGCATAAAAAACTTTGTTCTTGCAACGACAAGACAGTCAAACGATTATGTCTTGAGTATTTTGTGACACTAATTGTCCAAATTTTGGGAAACAAATAATAAATCAAATTTGTTTTTACCTAAACAAAACTATGAAAATCTTTAAACACAGCTGTTCTATGTATGTGATTTCCAATGATTTGTTTCGATACTAGTGCATAACATTCTTTTCAATATTTTATCAATATTCTTTTCACAGTAAAAATAATTATGGTAATATTCAGATAATATAACATCTGGGACGACAGTAAAGGGCCAAATTTTTCGTTTTTTTTTTTTGTTCTATGAAATTTTTACTTCTCTTGTTTCATATTTTTCTTGTTTCTTGTTAACTTATTTATCTAGCCTTTCTAGGTTTGTTTTTTTTTTATTTCTTCAGTAACTTTTTTCAATTTTTTCCTTGATTTTCGCATTTTTTCCTATGGAACGATAGCATTATCATTAAAATTGTAAAAAAAAACTCAAAGCATAGTCTGGTACACTACAAAAATTACTTCATACTTATTTTCACATAACAAATAGGAAATGCTACACCCAGAACTCTACATCGGCATACGAGAGGATAAAGAGCACGATTCGGTAGTAAAATGGTACTGTGTGCGGACTGAGAGGATACATCCCGAAATTACCGAGAGTACTTTACTCATGGGTTCATCTTCAAATCTGTCTGCCTGTGTGGATCAATCGGACCGCGCACTGGACTCACAATCCAGAGGTCGCTGGTTCGAATCCCGAGGCGGACGCAAAAAATTCTAAGTGTAAAATATAGGTATTCGGTGCCCGCTCCCCGTGCCATACCTTCACACTTAGGAGACCCGGGAGGCGGAGTCTTGTCGTAAAAAGAACGATACACACCTATGGATCCGTTGACGAAACCGCAAGGTTTAAGAGGGCCACATTATAAGGTGTTACGTCGATTCCGTTCCGTTCATCTTCAAAAAAAGTTCATCTATCAAAAAAAAAAAAAAGTACCGATGCCGAGGCTCGAACCCAAGACCTTCGGCATATTGAACCGTGCCTTTGCCGTATGGGCCACCATGGTTCGGTGACTAAGTGGCGGTCATTTGTCCATATAAGCCACTCAATAGGATGAACTGTTCCAATGAATGAATGAACACGCGAGAGGACTATACTCTCGCAAAATAGCACTTTCCTCACGTTTCTATTCGTGAGGACTATCCTCTCGTTCTTTAACTTTCGGTGTAGTAAGAAAGTTACAATTTAAGTCGACCCTAGAAAAAATACATTTTTATAAACTCTGGCAAAGTTATACGTCACACTTCCAACCTTTGCATTTTCATAAATTTAAAGAGTTCTTCTTTCCATTGTATTTTAAAGATCAAAAATTGGTTGAAAAATTGATTTTAGCGAATTTTTAGATCGAAGCCCGCCTAGAGGTGGGTTTGGCTTGTAGAGGGTTAAATCAGAAGAATGGTGAAATTTTACCTACAGAATGTTCAATTTTACTACTTTTTAGGTGCAATGTAAACTTTTCAGTCTTAATTGAGGTAAAATGTTTAGCCATGTAATATTTTACCTTCCAAATTTACACATTTTTAACGTTCATGAAACATAAAAATCACACTGCAAAATTCCCAAATTTTAACTACAAACCAACTCAGTGTAGCAGTTAGCTTAAATAATCGTATCCATTTCCATCACCTCACCGATATGTTTTTCATTCTTTTCTTGCATCATTTTTTTTCTCATTTAGACTCTCCGGGTACCACCGAAGATTTACTTCAAACTCTCCGGATGAAGGGTAATTCATTCCTTTTTTTTCAATGTTAGTTTTTCACTTTTAAAAGTTCACTCATCTCCTTGTTCACCTAATTTTTAGTAAATTTTCAAGATCCTCTAATGATCATTCCTCTTCATTCTCGGTCTCTTGCATGATTTACTGACTGTAACAATCCTCACCCCCTTTTTAGAACTTTCTTCAAATCACGCAAACAGAGGGGATGGGGGGAGCGGTCTGATTATCGAACTTGATTTATGGGGTGCAATCCGACGGGGCCAACGACTCTGGGGCCGCCGTGCCGCTGTCCGGAAAACACCAAACAGTCAGAGTTGATTGCTTTCCCTTTGTCCACCCTCTCATCTCTTTCTCACTCCCCGGGGGGTCTCTGTGTTTTCTTTGGCCTAGACTTGCGGGGGCTTTTCTCCGCGAGGGACTGAAGACAGACAGCGCGTGAGAGCGCCTCTTTTTACGAGCCTCATAAAACCCGAAAGCGTTGTGTATTTATTTTGGAACGTGCTGGGTTTGAAGTTAATTGGCGAAATTTTTGTGGGCCGCTTCCTTGTAGTGAAATGTCGAGGGAGGAGATTTGGCGGGTGTTGGCCACATTTCGGGTGATTGGCCTTGGATTGGGCGATCCGTTATCTGTCTGGTACTTGGCTTTTATTGCTACAATTCAGTTTGATTTGGTTGATGCGGAATTTTGAGTGAAGAAGCTTTAATTTAATGCAATACTTGATGATATTATATAAGAAAGGTTTCCAGTTTAAAATATGGCAAAAAAAAATGAAATTGTATCATTAGTTTGTCTATATAATATTCCATACAAATTTGGCAGCTGTCCATACAAAAATTATGCATGAAAATTCAAAAATCTGTATCTTTTAAAGGAATTTTTTGATCACCAAGTCTTCGGCAAAGTTGTAGTTATGAATAAGGACTACACTGAAAAAAAATGCTACCCGGTAACATTTTTTTGGAGATTTTAATTTCACCTTTTGTCACCAAAACTTGATTTGCAAAAATACACTATTTCCGAAGTTTCCAGAATGTGCAAAAAATCTTTGACTTAATTTTTTGATGTAGAATCAAATTTGCAATCAAAAAGTACTTTAGTGAAATTTTCATAAAGTTCACCTAGTTCCCTTAGTTGCTGAGATATTGCCATGCAAAGAACTAAAAACAGGAAAATTGATGTTTTCTAAGTCTCACCCAATCAACCTACCATTTTCAAATGTTGATATCTCAGCAACTAATGGTCCGATTTACAATGTTTAAATATGAAACATTCCTGGAATTTTCTGATCTTTTCGAAAACTAATGAAATGAACGTTTGGCCCTTTTGAAATGTTGGTCTTGATTGATAAAAATGTTGTTTTTGAAAAGATCGGAAAATTCCTCCAATGTTTCATATTTTATCATTGAAAATCAGACCATTAGTTGCTGAGATATCGACATTAGAAAATTGTGGTTTATTAGGGTGAGACTTAGAAAACATAAATTTCCCTGTTTCTAAACCTTTGCATGACAATATCTCAGTAACTAAGGGTTGACCATCAACGTTCAAAAAAGAAAAATATAGAGAATTTTTTCAGCTTTTCAATTTTCTTTTTTTCAAAATTAGGCAAACATGGGCACTAATTTAAAAAAATGAATAACTGCAACTATTCTCAAAAATGTAACATAAAAATGGCTGTAACTTAAAAACGGTGCACTTTATCAAAATTTCACTGAAGTACTTTTTGATTGCAAATTTGATTTTACATCGAAAAATGAAGTTGAAAAATTTCTGAAAAGTCAAAATAATCATTTCATGCTGTTCAGGTAAAATTTTGGAAAAAATAAATTTTTCGAAATTTTTGCTAAGTCAAAAAAAACTACCACTAACAGCTCAATATCAACTGTAGATAATGCAGTATGATCATGGAATATACTTTCCATGACACGCAGTCGGTTTCAAAAGTCTTCATAACTCGAGGAGTTTACAACAAGATGCAAATAAACAAGCCAAGATAGTTCGAAGTTATCGCCACCAACTCACTTTCCGCCCGGGGAAAGTGGTGAGGGGGGGGGGGGGACACAAACTTAAAATAAAATTTGCAATGGCATAATTCAACAAAAAATAAATTTAAATTTTCTGTAGCTTTGCTAAAAATCAGTCTTCTGAAATAAGTAAATATTTCGAAATTAAAACTGTTAAATTGTTGTTAAATATATTGAGATTTTTAGAAAAATTCAATACTTGTTTATTCTTAAATATCATCGATACAGTTTTTGTACGGTTTTTTGACATTTTTGAGTAACTATTTTATTTCCTGTTTTTTTTTTGCCATCGAAAAATATTTAACAAAGCCTAAATTTTATTCCTCTTCTATCTCTCCTTCCAGGCGAACATCCGGCGGCGATCCAGAGCGGCCACTTGCTGCGGAGTAATCTCATCCTGGCCGGGTTCTGCACGGGCCTGCTGCTCCTGCTGTCCATCTACAGGGTCAGCGGTGGTGGCGACCGGTCCTCGACTGTCAGATAAAACTGACCATAAATCAGCCTCCCCCCGAAAGAGAGCGAAAAAAGGAGCGCTTCGTGAATGATTCAACGAGGACTTCAAGTGTATGTGTGCGTGAATGAAAGTGTGAGTGTGTGCGAGATTGTCACTGCACCAGATAGTATATACACTTAGTGAAAGATAGTTGACCCTAGCGTATAAAATATGATGACCATTCGAAGAAGAAGAAGAAAAACACGAGGACAACGAGCAAATGTTACAGAGTTTGACGGCAAACTTACACACACATACACGTTGGAAACAAGTGGAATCCAGCCGGAAATTTATAATTGGAAAGGAAAAGCTCTCGAGCGTTGCCAGCAGTTGTAACTGCAGTTACAGAGTGTTACTCCGGAAAAACTGGGGTGAAAATGGTGGCTCTTTCCTTCCTGCTTTTTTTTTTTGCTGGGTCGGAGCACTTGACTTAACCCGCGTCAAAGTTTCAAAATGATGGCAGCTCACTGCGCCAGCAAAGTGATGATGGTCAGTTCCGGGGGGTGTTGGAAAAAGTGGTAAAGTTTTTCGAAAGAAACATGCTGTTGGGCTAATTATGGGGGAGTTTTTTGTTCAGATTTTA
The DNA here is from genome assembly GCF_016801865.2 of Culex pipiens pallens. Taxonomy (NCBI): domain Eukaryota; kingdom Metazoa; phylum Arthropoda; class Insecta; order Diptera; family Culicidae; genus Culex; species Culex pipiens. The sequence continues at coordinate 55,923,051 of NC_068938.1, forward strand.
TCTCGGGGAATGGTTGAACATTCAGGAAGCTGAAAAATGGTTCCAAGTTGTAGTTCGTGGAAGGACTTCGGATCATTTTTGTTGAAGGTTTGTGGTACAAAAAATGTATTTTTAATTGCAGTCATGAGGGCGATAAGAAACAATTATTACTTGCCAAGATTTAAAGATTAAACGTGTTTTAAATCTGAAGAAACAGAAGTTTGTTGAGCGCAAGTTTGACATTTTCGTAAAAAAAACATATTTCTGGGGGAAAAAGGCAAAAAGATTTTTGATTTTATAAAACACGTAACGTAAACCGGGCTGACATTGATAGAATTTCAATTTATTTTTGAAATATTTTCCAACTGATAAGGTTTGTCTTAATATTACTATTTTTAAAACATGTACTAGGGTAGGCCACACAAAATTCATGCACTATTTTTGATATAAAGTTTTTTCAATAGTGTCAATAGTGTTTTCTCATAGTCATAGCTATTCTTGTAAAAATCAGATTTAATGTGTTCAAATTTTATGTTTACGTCAAATGTATCATCACTTAGGTGCCTGATACAGCTTTCAAGAAAAAAAATCTATGTTTAATGATAGTTTGCTAAGTTTAAAAGCTTTTTAACAAACTACATATAAATTTTAGGTATAATTGTTAAAAAGTCAAAATTTTGCCTAAAATTCATTGAAACTAATTTAGTTTAAAAAATTATCGAATCATATTACACTCTAAACTGAAATAGAAGCAAGAATCAAAAGTTTTCACATTTCATATGACATTTGTTTTACTGAAAATGTCTCTAAATTGACAGATTTTTTTTAATTATGTTTCAAAAACACATAATACCAATTTTAACAAACTTATTTGACCTTCTCCTAGTGGATAATTGAGTATTTTGTTGTTTTTCGTAAATTATTTTCAAAACAAGGTAAAATGTTTTTTAATCAAACAATGAAACGATGTGAAAATTTAACAAAAAAATAATTTAAATAACTCGTTAAATGACTTGATAAATTAAAACCAATTCTTCTTTAAAATTTTCAATTATTATTTAAAAAAAAGTCATATTAGGCCGACCATGAAAAAAAATCTGTTTGAAATTTGCTCAAAATTTATTTCAAAGATTAAAAATCTGAAAGGAACAGATTTCTAAGACATTTTTTAAAGAATCCTTTGTTTTTAGTAAAAACGAGTACGAATAGTCATAGTTTATGATTTTGAATTATAAAAAAGATAAGATCAGATAAGAGCAGAGAAATTCTTTACGAAATAAGCCCGTTTCAAATATTCTTTTCTGTAATTGAAATCTGGCTGAAACTTTTTTGATGCCTTCGGATATGCCCAAAGAATCCATTTTGTATCTTCAGTTTGTCAATATTATTTTCCATACCAACTTGGCATACAAAAATGGTATTTGAAAATTCAAAAGAAAATTATATTTTGAAGGTTTTTTTTATCAATTTTGTGCCTTTGAGTTGGTAATTTAAATATTTTTTTGTATTGTTGATGCATGAAATGGTTTTTTAATAACTTTACCTTTTTCAGTATATTTTAAGTTGAAATAAAATGCGTTTTTAAAAATTGGTCACGATTTTTTTTTACTTTATTTTTTAATATAAAATCAAACTTGCAATGCACAAATGTCTCATTTTTTCAAATTCTTGTTCAAGTATGTCCATGCAGGAACAACAACCGGAAAAAATAGTTTTTCTCGGAGTTGCCTATTTTGATACGGCCTTTGATTACTGTGTAACTATTTTTTATTTATTTTTTTTTTCAATTTTTTAAAACAAAAATAAATTTAAAAAATATCGGTCTCAATTATTAAAAATGTTCTACACAAATGTTTTTCATGATAACATTTTTTTTAAATTTTAATATTTTATTTATTTAAAACTTTAAATAAAAAAAATAAAAATAGTATCTCAGCAATCAGCAACTCCGTATCAAAATAATAAAAAAAAAGAATGTAGAAAATTTCCTCAGCTTATCAAAAATATATTTTTTTAACATGGCCAATTCAAAAAAAAATCAAGACTTACCACCTTTTTTTCAAAAAAAAAAAAAACTTACTATTAAAAAAACTTGATTCTGATGCGCGTACTTAACCAAGTTTTTTTAGTACCTTTTAATTACAAATTCGATTTTACTTGAAAAATGAAGTCAAAATTTGAATTTTGAAAATCAATTGTTACTGACAAAAATTGATTTAAACCCACTACAACCTTGCTTAAGATATCATTTTTTTTTTTTTTTGAAAATGTTTCCAAAAGATACAATCTTATCATTTTTTTTTAAACCAAAACTATCATTTCAAACATGCCAGACATTCATGTTAGTCTTGATATAAAAAATATAATATTTTAAATGTTTAACTGCGACTATTTTCAAAAAACTCACCTTAAAATGGCTGTAACTAATAAAACAGTTTCAAACAAAAATTTCACTAAAGTACTTTTCAATTGCAAATTTGATTTCACATCGAAAAATTAAGTTGTGGTCCGAAATCGATCAAAAAATTCCTTCAAAAGATGCAGAGTTTTGAATTTTCATATATCATTTTTGTATGGACAGCTGCCAAATTTGTATGGAAAATTATATGAACAAACTAATGATGCAAAATAAATTCTTTGGACATATCAAAAACACCAAAAATGTTTCAGCTGGATTAAAAAATACAAAAAATTAAATAAAAAAAACGAATTCGTAAAGAATCGCTTAAACGGAGTTCACATAAAAAGCCAGATTAACAAATACATAGGTTTTGGAAGCCTTTTTTTTAATTAATAAAATTGTTGGATTTACAAAAAATATTTTTAAAACTGTTCTTCTCATAATGCTTTTTTTTCAGTAAAAGCAAAAAGAAATACAATTCATTAGTTTTCTACGAATTGCAAATGCATTGTTAACATTTTTTAATCATAAAAGGACGTTTAGTTGTTTTTAAAGATTTTTATTGGTTTATCAATTATTGCATCACTTTTTCAATTATTTTGATTAAGTTTTTTCTTTGATCGCTTGATGAAAAAATTGTAAAATTAGCTTGTTAAATCATTTTTAAAGTGAACCAAATTATATCTTAAATTGGATGTAAAAAAGATAACGATAAGTTGAAAAACATCAAACTTCAATTAAACATTACTGAAATCGATAGCTTTTAGTTCGGTAGTTAAAATCGATGAATTTTTACTGAGTTTAGTAAAGTTACTTAAGAAAAATGTTTAGCTTACTGATCATTAACTTACTTTAATCTATTGAGTTTTAAAGTCCCTTTTCCACACAACAAGTTAAACAAAACAAATATTAAAGATCCTTTACCGACGGCATCGACAGCTGTCGGCATTTTGGAGCACGCCTCCAG